>NW_019416542.1:125080-198418 GCF_000390285.2 Anoplophora glabripennis | reverse complement strand
AAATGCAAAGTGTGTACGTTTACTCTTAAAAATCAGCCCCTCATATTTGATTATAATATAGGTATGTCACCTTTAACTCGTTTTCAGAACATTAAGGATCTTGGTGTAATGTTTGACAGCAGATTGTCTTTTGCTGATCATATTAATTCAAGTATTAAATCCGCTTATAGTATGCTAGGCTTTGTTATAAGAAATACAAAATCTTTTACCGATATAGGTGCATTGAAGAGTCTATACTATTCACTCGTACGTTCGAAACTCGAATATTGTAGCCTTATTTGGCACCCATGTTATCAAATATACAGTAACCACTTGGAAAGAATACAGCGGCGTTTTCTCAAATTCCTGTCTTTTCGTGTTGACAATTTTTATCCTGACAGGGGATACAACCACCAATTACTGTTATTCAGTATGCAGTCGCTGAATACTAGAAGGGTGGTTGCAAGTTTATCGTTTTTATTTAAATTGTTTTATGGCATGGTTGATTCTCAGGCTTTAGACCTGGCTCTCGTGAGGCTTCACTGTTTTATTGTCGAAATGCTAGAACAAATGTGCTTGTAAAATTTCCTGTCAATTTAATGGCTAATAATTATAACCAAACAGCAGATCAGTGTGATTTATTTCATTGTAATTTTAATGATGTATTAAGAACTGCTTGGATTACTTCAATAATTTTCAATATTAGATAAAGGTTTTTCTTTTTTCTTCATTGCTATTTATTTTTTTTTTATTTATTTATTTGTTTTTTTTATTTATTGTACAGTAGTCTGCTTATATTATAATTATCTACTCATTTTGTCATGTAAAATGTTTTCTATTGGGCAATAAATGCATTTTTATTATTAGATATTATTGTTATAATTAATCTTACCGTTATTGGCCACATCATTGGCCCAGATTTCTGGTAAGGAATGAAGGAAAACGTCTCCCAAAAGTCCGCCAACTGCAAAACTGAGCAAAGTTTTCAGTTTGTTGGCGCCATCTGAAAATAAAGTATAAATAAATGAAAAAATAATTCATCATCTGAACGAATTAGTCACATATTACTGCGTAGTTGTAGAAAAAAAAAATATTTCCAATCTATTTCCAACTAACCAAAACATAGGATTATTTCTCGATATATCTGAATTCCCAACTGCAATTACTTTAGAAGGAACATTCTTTTCAATGAAGATAACGAATGTTTTTTAACAATACATTTTGATTTACTGGAAAGCAATTAAATTGTGTTTGCCTGATATTAGTAGGTAATTTATAATAATAACTCAATGATTGCGATAAGGATTTGTTATTCCAAACAAAGTAGTAACCAGATAATTTCAAATAAATGCAAAAACAAATACAGATAGTAATGCAATAAAACGCCCCCCTCGTCCTCTTTGTTCGTAATCGATTCACTCCTCTATACCGGGAATTCCTGTCGTAATATTTTTTTTATTAGTCGACTTGTGAAAAACAAACCTTTTGTTGTAAGTCATCCAAATGCATTTTTAGCCCTCTCCGTTTTTGAAATAAAATACATATAAAAACAACACAAGTTGTGGTCATATCACAAAAACTAAAAATATTATCACATTTATTTTTATGCCATCGAATGTATTTCAAAAAAGTGCCCTAGAATGTTCAAATCGTTTTAAGATATCTTGAAAGGGAAACGAGAACAGGCACCCGTCGGTTTAGCCAAAAATCGAGAAACGCCCTGTAGCTCGAAAACGGTAACATATAGAGAGATGCGGTTTGAGCCATTGTTATTTTCTCGAAAAAAGAGCTCTGGACTCGTTTATCAGATTTGCTCTATCTAAGATAGATTCTCAGTAACCCTTGACAACCGACCAATTTAAAAACAAATACTTACTAATGGCATAAAAATGGGACTTCTCCATGTCTTATCTCAACATCCGCATATATTTCTACTTAGTTACAGAATTGTTAATCATCAAGGAGAATAGACTCGTACGAATATTTTTGTAATTTTTATCGTTTTAATTTGATCGAGTGAAACAATAACTGCGCATTTGTCGTGTAGTATATGCAGTTTCATATAGCGGACTATACTTCGGCAAAAGGTCATGTGTATGACGCATAAAAATTGTTATCTCATTCCTATACTGGATGGAACACGTATCGGTATTGTAGGTCATCTTGTCAAAGTGATAAGTTTGTTGAGCTTCGCTCACGATTCTAAGTGTAGATTCCTAGATCTGGGCGAGGTCCGGAACATTTTCAAAATTTAAAAAAATTCCTATTTTATCTGAGTTCTTTACTTAGGTATATCTTGGAACCTATGCATTTTAGAAGAATATTGAAGAGGAAAAAAAGTTTTAGAATTGAATTTTGCAGATACTGTATGTTAGAAATTTTTAAATTTATTACCGATGTTGCAAAATAGCAATAATTGATGAAAAAAGGTAAAATAATCAAGTTTTTTTGTGGATAATTTTTTAAAAATATTTTAATTGCTCCGAGGGCATTCTAATTTTGGTAAAAAAAACTATAGAGTATAATAAAACAACACACCAAATTTCATTAAAATCGGTTCTACATATAGTTTTCGTAAAATAATTATTTAAAAAATATTTAAAAAAAAAAATTTGGAATTTGCAAAATGTTGCACACCCTCAAATAAAGCATGTATATATTTGACCTCACAATCTCACATAGAAAAGACCGCTCAACCTGTCAAACAGTTTTTAAAAAATTGAAAATTGAAATCGGTTGATTAGGACTTCCACAGTAAATTTTTAAAGTTAACTCTTTTTTTTATTTTTAAACAAATAGATTGCATTTATCAATTTGCAATTTAGTTTTTTCAAAAATTATAATTTTGTACTCGGAAAGACGTTTCCTTTTTTTAAAAAAAGTTAAATTCCGTTTATTGGTTCTCGAGATATAAGCGGTCAAAGTTTATCGGCATTTACCTTTAATTCATAAACAATTTAACAATCTTTAATCCAGTGGCTTCGTTTTTCCGAGTTCTATGCTGGAAAAAATTTACATATCCATAAGCTATCGGCAACATAGGTAACTCAGCGGAAAAGCTGTCGCTCGCACTCGCGAAAAGTGACTCGAAACACAAAAAGTGGGGGAGGGGGCTTTCGCTCCGAAACTGAATTCAGAGGTTCAAAATGTGAAGGTACGAAAAAAAATTGCATTATCAGCTACTAATGGACCAAATTCGATTTTTTTTTAATCCGATGTCTCGCAAGTCAAGGAATTCGAATATCGTAATGGCAACTGTTTAATTTGCACATATTTTGTTATAAACAAAGTTTATTATTTATGCATTAAATATACTTTTTTACCCCATGATATTGCATTTTTTCAATGAAAAAATTTGTTTACGTATATATTTCAACACTCTGAATATGAATATATTTAGTTATAATTAGTACAATTATTTAAATAATTTTTGTTTAAACAAATTAAAAAAAAATTATTTGGAAATTAATTTTTTTGTTAAATACAGATAAAATTAAGAAAAAATAGTACTTTAAAATTATAATTTTTGAAAAAAATTAAATTGCAAATTGATAAATGTAATTTAATTGTTTAAAAATAAAAAAAGACCTTTAAAAATTTACTGTCGCCGTCCTAATCAACCGATTTTAATTTTTCAAAAACCATTTGAAAGGTTGGGCGGTCTTTTCAATGTGAAAAAATTTTCAAGTATCTAGATGCTTTATTTGAGGCTGTGCAACATTTTGAAAATTCGAAAAATTTTTTCAAAATTTTTTTTTTTTCAAAAAATTATTTTGCGAAAACTATATAACCGATTTTAATAAAATTTGGTGTGTTGCTTTATTATATTCTAAAGTTTTTTTTACCAAAATTAGAATGCCCTCGGAGCAATTAAAATATTTTAAAAACATTATTAAAAAAACTTGATTATTTTGCCTTTTTTTCATCAATTACTGCTATTTTGCAACATCGGTAATAAATTTAAACATATTTAACTTACAGCATATTGTGCAAAATGCAATTCTAAATCTTTTTTTCATCTTCAGTATTGTTCAAAAATGCATAGGTTCCAATATGTAAGTAAAAACTCAGATAAAATAGGTATTTTTTTAAGTTTTTTAAACATTTTTGCAAATTTGAAAATGTTCCGGACCTCGCCCAGATCTAGGGACCTACACTTTTATTATGTGAGTTGTACTTAGGCTTGCCAGATCTCCGGGTTTGACCCGGAGTCTTCGGGTTTTGATGGTACATCTTCGGGCTCCGGGTTAACATGTCATTTCTCCGGGTTAACGCCCTACCCCTGAAATCCATTTCCCAGGTCATATATTTTCCTTTTTTTTTTAGACATCGGTGTGTATGACTGTATGATTGCTGAACTTTTTTAGGATTAGATATTTCCTTTTTTTTTTAGAAATCGATTTCTTCGTAAACAATTTAACTCAAAGACCTTTTTTTTAGGCATCAATAATTTCTCCGGGTCAGTCATGGAATAGATCTGGTAACCCTAGTTGTACTGAAGGTAATCCAGAAGAAATTTGCTTGCCCCCTCTCACATCCGCCTCAAAACAGATCCATCCTGGACTAGTACTAAATAATACCAAACAATCAGCAAAATTAAAAATGGTCGGGTCACGATAATAGTGATTTGACATGGAATCCCCCTGATACAAATGAAAATTACAGTAAAATAAGAATATATCTAGAAGTAGCCTATATTAATTTCTTTTTTAAAAAATGCCATAAATCTTTTAAGGTACAGAATCCAATAGACAGTAAAATAATTATAACAGAAATATTGTCTGATTTGCAAACTTGATAAAGTAGGAATTTTAGTCAGTGAACATAAGTTAGTTTACAATACTATCAACTGAGCAAGAATAAAATTTGTCATATGATAAGAAATATCTTAAGATTTTATTTCTGAAACGTGCGGAGATATATGAACGTACATATTAATTTCGTTTTATTTTTTAGCAATTTCAAATATTTGAATTTGACTAGCACAGTCAGCATATCTACCTATATGAAGCACGTATATTTGGTTTCAGTACAAGAAAGATTAAAAACGAGCTTAAATTCTTAGTCGCGTATTTTTCGTGCGTAATAAGGAGTAAATATGCTGCCTATGGCATCTTTTCAAATACAGTTTGACTTTTTGTCTTTTAAAATGGTCCTCTTGCAAGTCGATAACATTAATCTTTTTAGAGAAAAAAGAACTTAATGCTTTGGTGCAACATTAAAATATAGTTAAAATGGACTTAGAATAAACATAAAATATTTTTTTTTTGTACAACTACAAGTATTAGTCAAATTATCTTTAACCACATTGATACATTTACACATTCCTAAAAATTGTGAAATTTAATAATAATAACAATAATTTACCAGAATTTGAACGGTTGCAAAATGTTCCAAAATATTAAAATCGCTTTTCTCGCAAACTTTTATCGACTAGAAATAAAATACACTTTTTGTCCGACAGGAAGAAAAGTTACAAAATATTAATTAAAATGAAATAACTTTGAGGTCTTGTTTAAGATTATGTAACTACATTGCAATATTATTTTTATGAGTAGAATCACTCTCTAAAAGTTTTGCACTTGTTTCCGGAACACCTTGTATAACGCTGATATCTTTTCCAGTAATATAAGTGATTATTTTTCGTTAAGTAACAAAAAGCAGTGGTTAAATAACGTAGGTATGCAATCTAAAATGAACAAAAGACCTGTACCTTTGTATTTATATAATATGTATTATTTTACTATATCAAAACATTAATAAAATTAAATTAGTATTATTAAAAAAAATTACATAGCTACAAGACACGCTACGGGCACTTTATTGATCATTTTAATCTTTGTGGTTCGTTTGGATTTTAATTTAATGGTAATTTTCTGATTCGATCTGGTACCGCATAGGAATAAGATTGGTACTATTCCAAATTCAATTTTGTAGTTCAGAAAAATTTGTCAAAATTATACTAATTATACTTATTACGTTAAAAGGCTTAGTGACCTTGACATATTCATTTTAGTATTGTTAGTCTCTCGGGATTTTAGGTCAATCTTATTGAAAGAATATCAGTTTATATAAACGTCGACGTTTCGTTGTTTTATTACAAGACCTTCAGAAATCTATGAATCTACTATTTATATTTATGTCGTCATGATTTAACATGCGGGTCGGGTTATATATCGACTAATGTCGACAATAGAATGAGTGTAAGTAAATATCTGAGCCCTATAAAAGCAACACCTTGTACAATTAACTTTTTTCGAAACCATATTTATCACTTCCACTTCCTCTAATTTCGAAACTTTTTAGAACGATAATATCAAAAAACTAACTTCAAAGATGTGAAGTTGGCAAATTACAAATAAGTGTTTTTTCATATTTTTACTGCCCTATCAGAAAATTAGTTATTTTATGTTGTAGGCAATTGAATTGCCTACAATTTAAGATATATTAGTCATATTTCACCAATTTGTTAACTGTAAAATAAAGGTCGAACGCGGAAAAATAAGTTTTCGAAAATTGCTCATTGTTATAGCAAAAAGCGATGGATGTTGATGAAATTTATGGAAAAGACCAACATGTGTGCCAAACACCGATTCGATCGACCGTGAAATTGTTGCTTCAGGTATTTGTTAATTAATTTCGTTCGTTTTTTGCAACTAATTGTTTAATTACTAAACGTTAATTTTAGAAGTGAATATCGTAGATATAGGTTTTAATTGATTCAAACAAAAGTATAGAAACGGAAAAATTCCAAAAAGTTGAAATTAAATTGCTCTTTATAACTAACAAAATTGTCCCAGTCAGGCAAAAGCCGCTCGAGAATTCACTCTTTTTGCTTATTATTCTGGTAATTGAAATTCCCAAGATAGTTTTTTTTTATATAACGTTAATTGTTAATTAACTATAGGGCATATCGGACCGCGATTTTAGGGACAATAAATAAAGAAAGGGGGTTAAACATTTATTTTCAAAAAGTTTTACGTTGATAGTTTATGTAATAAATGCGCTAGCATCAGTAAAAGTTAACGTTACGTGCCGTTATCAACTGCGCGCAAGATTTTTTATCTAATATTTCGTTTATTTAACTTCTAAGCTCTATTTAATGCAAACAGAGCGAATTCTCGAGCGGCTTTTGCCTGACCCTGGGATAATTTATTTATAACACTGTTTTGCATATCCTACTTTGTTGTAAAGAGCAACTTAATTTCAACTATTTGCAATTTTTCTTTTTCGATGCGTTTCTTCTATATTAACTTCTAAGATTAACGTTTAGTAATTGAATAATTAGTTGCAAAAAAACGAACAAAACAATTTCACGGTCAATCGAATCGATCTTTGGCACATTTATTAGTCAATGCATTGATCGTCTTTTCCATAAATTTCATCAATATCCATGGCTTTTTGCAGTAATAATGCGCAATTTTTGAAAACTGATTATTCCGCGTTCGACCTTTATTTTACAGTTAACAAAATGGTGCACTATGACTTTGCCTACAACATATAATAACTAATTTGTCTATAGGTCGTCTAGATTTTCATAGGCAGTAAAAAATGACACTTATATGCAATTTGCCAATTTAACATCACTTCTTTTAGTTAGTTCTTAGTTTTATGATATTATCGTTCTACATACCCTTCACCATCATAAAGTGAAATGTCTACTAATAATTTTTTTTACGTTCAAACTCTAATTCGAGCAATAATACGCGATTTAAATTTTTTGGACGTCAATAATTCCTCTAAATATTTATATAGAATATCCTCATAAAAAATTATTACCATTATGTACTTGAAACGGGATCGCTAAATGTCATCAGTAACGTAGTGAAATGGAAGTGTTAAAAATGTAAGGTTAAATAATAGACACTCTGTATAATATTAGACGTGAATGGAATTTGCACTTGCGTCTGTTATTACATTGATTAGTTTTGTGGTAAATCGACTATAGTCTTTTTCTCGCTCAATGACTTGGCAAAATAAATTGCCATCATATTTAACCGTTCAGTCTGGTTTTTAAAGATAAAACGAAATCAATACAAACACCACCTACTTACTCACCTACGTTACGGCCAATAATTAAATAAGGAATTAGGAAACTAAAATAATTAAACACGCTATGGATATTCCAGTTCATATTTCTAACAAGAGTATTTAAAAATATTTGAATTTTATACATCAAAAGTGGAGAAAAATGTTAAATTAAAAGCTGGACAAAATTTTCAACTGATGTTTCAGGAAGCAACTACTCTGTTGATTAATAAACCTCATAAATTTATCCTTTTCAACTGGCAAATATCCAGAGTTATTAAAATTGGGTAAAATTATACCAATTCAAAAAAAGAATAATTCGAATCTTATAGAAAACTATAGACCTATAAATATACCTAGTGGTTTCTCTAAAATATTTGAGAGCTGTTTTTTGAATAGACTTTTACCATTCTTAAAGTGTCATAATATTATTTCACCCAATCAACACGGATTTTCATCAGGAAAGTCAACAGCAACTGCACATCACTCTTACTATGAGGAGATAATAAAATACGTTGAAGCAGGGGAGTGCCCTGTTGGGATCTTTTGTGATCTCAGCAGGGCATTCGACTGTGTAGATCAAAACATACTTCTAGACAAACTGGATTTGTATGGAATCCGGGGTAATGCATATAAATGGATAGAAAGTTTTCTCTTTCAGAGAAGACAGTTTGTTGCTATTTCTAATGATAACAAATCGGCTATTAACTCACAATCAGCAGTTATTAATATAGGTGTGCCACAGGGTTCCATACTGGGCCCAGTGCTATTTCTTTTATATATAAATGACATTGGCGATTTGTCATCTTCGGTTAAATTTACTATATATGCTGACGATATTTCCATAGTGGTATCTGACAAATTAAATAATATATTAAAAAATAAATGTAACAATGTTCTGCATGACCTTAATGAGTGGTTTTGTGAAAACAGGCTTTTTTTAAATTCTGAAAAAACATTAGCATTAAGGTTTCATAATTGGCAAAAGACTTGTGAAGAACTTGATCTGCAAATAAACGGCAATCGTATGACAATAGGTACAGAAAGTGTTAAATTTTTAGGGCTTTATATTGACGAATGTTTAACGTGGAAGTCTCATTGTGAGCATATAATTACGAAATTAAATTCTGTACTTTATCAGTTTAGAAATCTTAGAACAGTTTTAAACATTAATCAACTAATAAATCTATATTACGCTGAAGTTGAATGCCGATTGCGATATGGAATATGTTTTTGGGGGCAGTCTTCAATGTCAGGTAATGTTTTTGTCGCACAAAAAAAAATATTGAGAGTAATGTTTCATATGCCATCTTTTGTTAGCTGTAGGGATTTATTTATAAAACATCAAATTTTAACAATGCCATCTCTCTTAATATATGAGCTTTGTTTGTATATACATAATAATCAGGACAAATTTATAAAACATGATAATATCCACTCTATAAATACAAGACAAAAAAATAATTTTTATGTGCCCTTTTGTAGGTTAAATGTTGCCAGCAGATCACCCAATTACTTGGGTCTAAAAATTTTCAATAAGTTACCTTCTGAACTAAAAAGTTGTTCATCGACTAGACTGTTTAAAAAGCGCTTAAAGCAGCATTTAGTATACAAAGGATTTTATAATATTAACGAATACTTTGATGTATAATATATGTGTATTTGTTGTTTGTTAAAGTGTTATTTTATGTGTTTAGTATTTACGAATTTTATGTAGCTTTTACACTGCTATTGACAATTCCAATACAATTTGTAAATTGTCTAATGGAAATAAAGAAATTGAATTAATGCTCCGAACGGCATTGAACTGTACCGGCAATATATTTAGTAAACACCTAGGATCGTTCATCAGCACAATCATCAGTTGGCGCCAATTTAGGTGTATTTGGTAACACCACTCATAGAAGTACCACTTTTTATATCTCGCCCATGCTTACTCAATATGTGATTAAGACATCAAAAAAATATCAGTTAAAAAATTGATTCGCCTGGTGATATAGTCTTTCCGAAGTCAGTTGAACATGCATAAAAACGCCTAGCAATAAAATGAGATTCATAGGCGTCCCTAAAAAAGTGTTTTGCTAAAGGTAAAGAATTATAATAATTTTTATATGATGTGTAGAAAATTTCTATTATATGTTCATTTGGCCAAGAACATATTTTAATTATTTATGTTCTCAAACAATTTTATTATATTGACGGTAAATTTCGTTTTGTTTCGTTTCAAAAAGTCTCCAAAATGCCATGTTGTAATAATATTAGTAATCAAAATATCCCTCTTATATCTTCCTTTCGCAATTGTAATATGAATGATTAATAGAAGGTGCCTATAATAAATTAAAATTACCTGAATCACATCAAATTCCGCATTGCTGCACTGCACTGCTAGGCAATTTGTCAACAGCTGAGATTTATTGCCCAGTCGCCCAGTTCGGCTGTCTGTGTACGCCGTTTGCCCGCGCACGCATTCTTCATCTGGGCGTTTACATTTCTACTACCTCCACGTTTAGTTCGACCAGACCTGTATATGGGTATGGCTAAATAAATATGGGAACAAGTTTTTCAAATATTTCAATGCCTGGTACATACTGCCAACCTCTTGGTTCTTCAATTGAGATCAGAAAGATTATAACACATGTCTTGCTATTTGCTAAATAGCAGGTCGCTCTCTGCCAGTGTGGCCGTTTGAATTTTTAATGACTGAGTAACAGTGTTTATTCATAAATGGTAGCACTTTGTTATATTCTCACCCAAAATATTGTTTTGTTACCTAGATCTAATTATTGGAAATTATTGAAGAGAATACTGCGTATCAGACTTTATTTTGTTTATTCCGGAAATTACAGAGACTCGTTCTGTTGATAATGGACTAAAATAAGCCTTATCTAGTCCTTTTGAACCCGTCGTATATGTGTACAAATGGCGCATTATAAATTATTTATATATTTATAAGAAACAAATAGAGGAATTGTGATACAGGGTGACCTAGAACTAACGGTTGGCCGCCATTACACGTAAACGGAAAGAGCAAACATGAAACCGCAAGTGGAGGTCATAACATGATGGTATAAAAATTTTACGACTGATCGACGTGATTCTTTCCAATTTCACACATATTTTTTACATCAATGTGAAAGTTTTTAATTATATTTATTATCTAAAACGCTGAATCAGAATCCGCAGTCAAAAAACCATTTACCATCTCATTTTTTAGTAAGATACTAAAATATCCCATAAAATAGGATGAAATATAAAACTTATAATGAAAAGCAACAATTTGTAAAAAAAACATTTTAAAATAAAATTTTGAGCATTGGAAAGAAATACGTTACTTAAAAGTAGAGAAATATTGCGGGAATTATTAAGGTGTAATCCTAAAAGTACAAATAGAACATCGCAACCTTATTAACAATTCGCAGTCAGAGAATCTCGACAATTTAAATTATTCAATTATTTAAACAATGGTATGCGGTATGCAAAAGAATTTTTCAATTAAACGAATTAACTGAATCAAATCGCTTACTGAACAAAATTGAGTAAATTGACGTCTCTAATTTCTAAGCACATTATAATATTCAACTCCAAACCGACAATGAAATCTACGTGATAATTTGTAAGTACTGATAGCAGTTGAAGTGATTGAGATAATTATAAAATATTACAAAGGATTTGATGTTTAGGTCCTGAAGTGCCTCGGTATTTGTTATCAATCCCACATAATCAATAAAAGTGCATATGGGTACTTAAGTTCTACGGTCATTAACTGCTTTGATTTCATTAACACTTAAAGCTTCGTACAGACTTGTGAAATATTAAAAAAGTTATTTGAAAAAAGTCGATTTGCAAATTTTCAGTTTAATATTGAAATAAATGTTTGTTTTTAATTTTTCTTTGAAATTCTGATGTTTTTTTTTTTAGTTTTTCAAATGTAATATATGTCATTAAAGTTAGGGACCTCATCAACTATTTTTCATAAAATTAATTAACTAAAATTGAAGAAATAATTATAATTCGACATTGGCTCAATACACGGGTGCATTTTTTAAAACGATTAAAATTAAAAGTATTACTCAATATGAAAATACTAACTATACTAACGTCGCCTGTTTAGGTAAATTTCTGTAACTTGAAAGTGATATAAAAGTGACTTTTTGGCTATTTCTTTTGCTAAAAAGTGACTTTAGTGGTCGTTAATTAAAAAAGTGATTTAAGTGACTTCTCACACCTACATTGTCTTTTAAAGGAACAATATGATTCCTACAAATGCGTCACTTCTCCCCGCTCTTTGGCATAACAAGTTATGAAAAGTTTATACCAGATTATTATAGATATACACCTAAAGAGTCCTCAGTTTTTATGAACCTTCGGTATTCATGAGACGTATTTATGGAATATTAATACAACTAAAAGTGATTAATACAAAATAATGCTGAATATACTATTAATGCAAACAATTAAAGGGTCAAAAGAATTTCCGAAATTTTTCCGTGATTTTTGACAGACTGTATTTAGGTGAAAAATGGTCGTATCGGGAATAAAAAAAAGCATTTTGAAGCTCTAAAAAAAATTCTAAGAAATTTTGAGATTCTGGGGTCCAGGGATTTGGAAATTTTTTTTTCAGCTAAGAAATTGCATGGACCAGATAGTTTGGACTTTTAATGGAAAATGATCCTTTTGTCTTCGATCATTGATATCTCGGTGACAAATGGTCGTAGAGATAATTGAAGGGCAGTTTCGAAAACTGGAATGAATTTCCTATAACATGCAGCCGCAACTTTTCGGAAAAAAAATTGTTCATCTTTTACACGAATTTTAAAAAATAGGAAAAAAGGGTAATTTATGGTTCTTTAGAAAATTGACGGCTAAATTAGAAATATTCACTAAATATGACTAATATTAATCATGACATGACAGTTCGATATACCCAGAAGAACCCTGTGAAGTTTCAGCAGTCAAACTTTTGAACAAAATTAAAGGGTCCCGTTTTTTGAGCTTAAAATCTTCATAAACATGATTGAAATGTAAAGAAAAAATTTGTTGAATTTTCTCACTGCAAATAACTTTTAAATTGATGAAAAAAAAAAAAGAAATGAAAATTTTTTTTTTTCAGAGAAGAGAGTTTTTTAAAATTCGTGTAAAAGATGAAAACAAAATTTATTCCAGTTTTCGAAACTGTCCTTCAATTCTTTTTACGACCATTTGTCGCGGAGATATCGATGATTGAAGACAAAAGGATCCTTTTCCATTAAAAGCCCAATAAAAAAAGGAAATTGAAGCTGAATAAACAAGCTATCTGGTCCATGCAATGGCTTAGCTGAAAAAAATAAAATTTTCCAAGTCCGTGGACTGAAAAAAAAAATAAAATTTGCAAAATTTTTATGTCGCGCTATTTCTTAGAATTCATGATAACCGCAGCTTCTAAAAAATTTCGACCGAAGTTTTTTTTAATTCCCGATACGATCATTTTTCACCTAAATACAGTTTGTCAAAAATCACGGAAAAATTTCGGAAATTCTTTTGACCCTTTAATTGTTTGCATTAGTGTACGCTTTACCAAATAAAAGTATATTTTATAATACTTGAATACTGAATACACAAATGTATTGAATACTATTCTTGAATACACTGTACTCGAGTAATACCCAAATCCTTGTGCGAGAGAGGGGATGATATATTAACATTCAGTTCGTGAACATCTCAGAAATCAAAATCATCAAAGTAATTACTATTGTTCTGCTGTTATGTCTGCTATAAAATGTTACGCGCTATACCCATCGACTTGATTTATGTCATTATCTGACCAATACGCTGTAATAAACTCTATCTCGGTTTTTGGTCCAGTAACCAGGCGTCGAAGAAAGTAAAACCAACTGAAACAGATGTTGACCAATTCGCCAGCAGATTGTGTAACGTGCAATTTCGTTTTTCCCAAGAATGTAAGTGTTCTGCGGTTAATCAAAAATATTTATTTTGCAAAAAACGTCCTCGTTTGCCGTATTTTTTTTTCTAATTTCTCTCACTAGTTGGTAAATAACGAGACGGATAAAATTTCTATTGAATTGGCGTTCTAGAAATTAGGCGTTTGCAATTTTAATTGTGAAATTTTAAAGTCAGGTTAAGAGTAAGACACGCAGTAATCAATCAGTGTTTTATTTCTGGAAAATATCACAGTATACAGGGTATAAATAAATAAATGCAAACAAATTAAGATAATTCTTGAAAAAAATATCCCCGCTCCCTCCTCACGGAGACAAAACTAGTTTCCATTTTTTTCCCTTAAAAATGGAAAAGATTATAAAAATGAAATTACGTACACTTTTCCTATTGTCGAAAAGGCGGCATTTACTGGATAATTTCTTGCTCTCTTCCTGTACACCAAAATTACAATAGCAAAAAAATGCATGTAGTTATATACAACAATTATATACATTTTACAAATATTTTCACTATGTTGTAAACCAAAATTGCTCCCAAAAAAAAATAATTTCTTGCGTACTTTATTTCCTGTGGTCAATATTAACCATATTGACCATATTTAATAAATTGTTTTATATATACTTCGCTGTCAAAATTATGGGGAGTGATTCAGATATATAATATAAAAACACTAGTACTACAAAGTGTATAGAATATAAAATGATTTTTATAAAGGTTGAATATTATTTGTTTTATCTTGTATCTGTCTCTATGCAATCGTTTATCTCTGTCTACTGCATTTGGATCAAAGTGCTAGTTGTAGCAAACGGTCTGTTGGTCATAAACGTCCTAACCTATGCGATGGCATAATTTTATAGAAAACACTTAAAATTTAAAAACAAAATGTTGCTAAAATTGTGCAAAACTGTACTTATCTTATCAACTTCGACGTCACCTGTTACATGAGTGTTGTATAATAATGAAAAAGTAATAGTCGGTAGAAGGCAGCGCAAAAATAAACGCTTAGGGGGGCATTCTGGAAGAAAGCCTAAATAGTTGAAGATAGGTAGTTGAAGAGAGGACAGCGCGGAGTGAAAAGTAAGACGATCAGTGTAGTGTGAAAAATATAGAAGTAGTGGAAAATTAAGTGTTTAACCGTTATTAGTTAGCAGTTAATATTCTTTAAGTACTTTGTTGTTAATTGTTCTATGTAATCTTATGATTGTGATGGTTATAGATGTTTTATGATAATAATTCTTTGTATGTATACTTTTCTAAGGTAAAATTATTATAATTATTATTAACGATTGCTCATTATTTATTTCATGTTAAAATATATATATATTGTGTGGGCGCCCAGACATTACAATCATGACTCCTTTGTTTCACATCTAATTTGTTTTTGTCATGATTACGTTGTTCGAAAAACATAGATGTTTCATGATAAGAATTCTGTGTATGTTTAGTTAGCCTTCATTGTCTTATGCTCAGGGGCGTGTATTTTTCTAAGATAAAATTGTTACAATTATTATTATAGATTGCTCATTATTTATTACATGTTAAAGTATGTACATTGTCGTGACTGCCCAGATATTGCATTAACGACTTCTTTGTTTCACATTTAACTTGTTTTATCATAATTAGGTTGTTCTTTGATTTCTTGTGCTCACTTTATGTCATACGTCTATACGAGCCTTGTTGAGTTTACTAACATTTTCGCCCGTGCAGAACGAATCTGGATTAAGCTCGATTGCCACCCGTATGGGACTCCAGTGTTATGAAGGATCTTCCAAAATCTCAACTATAGCTGGATTGCCTCCCATATGGGACTCCAGTACCTTCCGGCCCTGCCGGCTAACACCAAACCTCTTCAGTTTTACTTGGAAGTGTGTATGACTAATATGAGGTAACACATGACATTTAGTGACACATTAAATGAGACAGGTCTTATTTATCATTAGCAAAGTTTCTTAATTTATACCTTTGGTTAGCGGTTGTTTTGTATTTATATTTGGGTGGTAAGAGCAACGATCGTGGGTTTCTCTGCCATGCTCTTTCCTCATAGGAGCTCTAGGTGAGCCTGGCACTCTCATTCTATGTCAAATGGTTGTTAATGTTTTTGTTGTTCTTTCTACTTGTCACATGTTTGATTTGAAGACTGTTGTACGTAAAATAATAAAGTTAGGTGTATTTACTCTGCTTTTATTTTATAAAATTAAACCAAACCATACATCCCCTCAAAAAAAGTTAGTAGCCAGCAACTTCCGGTCAAAAAAAAAAAAAGATACACACAACGTAGATATTCCTTATGACGATCACATATTTTTGGCCACAACTACGTTTATTTTTTTCGATCGACCCAGGGTTGTTATACTACACAATATTTTTGAAGTTTTCTTGATAAAACCTCTAAAAATAATAGACGTTATGTTTTATTATCTTTTTTCCATATTTTCTATATCTTGTTGCCTTCTAAGCTGATACGCCTATGGATTTAAATCGTGAAAACCATTCGTAACATTGCGTAAGATCCAGAGCATCATCTCCGTAAGCCTGCTTCAAAAATTGAAACGATCCCTTGAAAGTTTTCCGCAGTTTCACGCAAAATTTACATCCTATATATTAATATTTTAAAGGATTACGGGAAATCTTCCCGAGTTCGTTTTGGGTACAATAAAAATTTTTTTTTTGTTCAATTAGAGCAGACACCAACAAGCACTTGAAGTTGTTTTATCAAGGAATAAAATCAATAACGATTAGATTAGCAAATTAAAGTAATACTTAATAAACAACTTATTATGCATATATTAATGCCATTACAATAATTTTTAGATAAATAGGTACTGTTCTCGTCGAATGTACAGTTCGGCTCGTTTCATTTGAGCGGTGAAGGCCAGATGCGTAGACGAAGTGTAGAAGGGGCAAGTGGAGCACATTTTGGTTGCGCGCTCAGAAGGTAAACGCTGTGCATTCTGTTAAAAAGGAGTTCGGATCAACAAAATTTTAAATGCGCAAAGCAGAAAAGTTGAAAAGTGTTTTACTCATTTTCGCTATCCCTCTCGATTGTACCTTAGTTCCCAGCTCCCGATCTTCTAACTTTACGTATGTAGTGCGCTCTGTCTCTCTCTCTCTCACTTTTGCGCTAGTCAAGTCAATCTAAAAACCGCGAGTTAAAATCTAATATTTTTACCCGCATTATTTTTTCCTGTGACGAGAAAAACGACGATTTAATATTGAAAAAACATATTATTACAATATATTAGTCAGAAAAAATTTGAAGTTTTAAACTGGTAGGCGCGACATTAGACCTGTGTTGCCAAGAAAACCTTTGAAGTAATCAAATATCTGCCAATTTAATTCTGGGATTGGGTTAAAAAAATAGCAAAGTTCAAAAATGGACATTTCTGATTCAATTCTGAAACAGTAGCCAATTTTCTTCCATTTGAAAATGCTGAGTTATATACAGGTCAAGCATTTCGAAAATCATCTGCTACACTTTTAGTTGAATCTGGAGAAGAATTGATGACACTAAAGAAACATAGTGGTTGGAAGTCATCAACGGTCGCTGAAGGGTATGTTGATGAATCAGTGGCGCATAGGACAGAAATTAGCTGAAATAAGACCCAATTTGCAACCAGGACCACCAACGACAGTTGTGTCCATGGAAGAAAATATGATTTCAACTCAAGAAAGTTCCACTGTAGCCGACATTTCCAATCGTTCGAGGAACATGTCCTTCATGCAGCGCACATTTAACAACTACATTTTACATTAAGAAAATGTTAGTTTTCTATAACAAAATATTCTAAAATTAAATATCTCTGGGTTCTTATATCCAGGCAAAAAGTAGATATTCATTTTTTTCCCGGGGAAAAAGTAATTTCATAAAAAGCAACATTTTGTTACCTGTCAAGAGAGATAAAATGTAAAATTTTTTCCCGTCACAGAAAAAAATAGATTTTTTTAATTAGAAATACAATTTATTATATTTTTGTTAAATAATTCTCTGATTGTAATAATTTTTCAATTTTTCTATGTAGCCTGGTAATTCAGCAATTTGAAATCTTTTATTGCTTAATTTTTCTTAAAATTGATCCGATAAAATATGCTTTTACTGTAGGCAGGAACTAAGACAAAACCAACAACACTTTTATTTTTATCTTGTACACATAAAAATACTGCCTATTCATCCAAACATCATTATTTTTTTTTCAGATTAACTCCCAGAAATTTTGATGTGAATAAAAGATAAGTATATTGACTTCAAGTTTTTAAAGAAAATAATTTCTAGCTACCACAAAATACAGTAAAAAAATGTAGTAGGTAATTAATTGTAGGAGTGTTTAAATTAAACAATAAAATCGTAACCCACATATGAATATATTATGTACTTAAATCGCGTTTATACTATCGCTAATGTTTTTGCTTGTGCAGAAGGTTACGACCTTAGGACGATAAATACTTGAATGGTCCATTTTAAATGAAACAATTCCATTTAACATACTGCACTCTGTACTCTGTGTTCCTGTTAATGTCATTTGATCACATGATCAACGGCCTCAATAAAGCTGTTAAAATCATATTTATAGATGCAGGATCGTTTATTTGTAGGCAACGGCATTTATTGTATAAAGTAGGAGTTTTGAGAAGGTTATTTTTAAAAATACACCATAATTTGTGGTGCAAGTGAAATAAAATTTTAACAAGGCAAAACATGCTTGCGACACAAAATGAAATGTTGAGTTAAGAAAAGATTTCTTGGAATGAACAAATTTAAAGATACCTACTATACGTTTGGTTCTTTTACTAGCTAAATACGCAATTTCATTTAGGTGTTATACAGAAGAATTTACTTATATCTGTTTTTTCTCAGTGCATTTACACATATATTTATGTAAGAAAATCTTTTATTTCATTTCATCTTTCTTTTCATTTTTGAAAAAATTTCATTATGTTTTGACGATGACCGTATTCATTTCTCACTTTCACACACGCCAAAATACACTTTTCGTATAAGCCAAAACATAAGGCGTAGCAAGAAACCTAATTTTAAATTCTACAGGACAACGCTTTGTTTGCAAGGTCATAAGAACAAAATAAATACAAATAATTCACGTATAAAATCAGAAATAACTTGATTCTGATTTGTATTATAACTAGAAAGCAATGCATAAATTTTAGTTTTGCAACTTTCAGTGATTATTTTTGGACCTATACTATATCATTAGTCTGTTTGGCTACCTTCGACCAAATTTATAAGGACGCAATAAATAGACCTTGACATTTCTTTGTAATGCTAATTTGCAATATGCCTACCTGACTTAAAATGGCTATTATACGACTACTGCATAGACTTTATTGATAAAATTATTCCTGCAGAATATAATTTTTCATATTCAAAAATTTCAAGTTTGCCCTAAATTAACAACTGTGCAATTGTGCTTTTCTAATGTTTTTATTGCGATAAACAGTAGAAAAAGATTAAAAATTGTAGGAAAGTGACGTCACCATCTTACGGCTGCAGTATGCAATCAACAAACAAGGACAAAGTAATGTCCAATCGTCCGAATCAACTGCGAGTAATATATATTTTTTCCCCATTTGATTGGTCTTACTAGGGGGGAATTAAATATAAAATAAAAGCCAACTCTTGCTACTGTATTATTCTTTTGTCAAATTTTTTAGATATTTTCCAAAAAAGACTGGTCGATATTCTTTCATAGCTCATCAGTTTTTTTAAAGGAGGATTTTAAAAGAAATATATGGACATTTTTATTCCCACAAAAATGGTAAGTAGTATTGTATATATATTTCATGTTGAGGTTCAAATATTCAAACCTATTTGGCTCTTAGCAATTGAATCGTTATCACCCAGTATAGATATTATTCATTATTTTTACTGATAGGCTTATCTTCTAAAATATTATTTTAATTCCCATTATGGTTTTCAAAATTATCACTAATTTTTAAAACGTTAACTACTTTCAATCGATGTTAATTTTCAATTATTAATCAGCCAAATCAATCTTCCAATACATGTAGGAAACGTCGAGTTTGATACCATTTCAAAAACAATTTAGTTTGATATTACAACATCAATGCGTGTTTTCCTACGTACTAACAACCTTTCCTATTTTACTGCTTGCAAAAAAAACATGGGCAAAGTGAAGGTCAAGATCAAGTTAGACTATTGCTTCCAATACGGTAAATTTATTTTGTAGTCGCGAGCATTGAAGGCGATCTATTTTAAAAGTAATAGGTAGGACGGAACGTGTCTTATATCATCATCATCAAGTCGATGAAAGTGCCAATTATCTACTGTGACTACTGTGATTTACTGAGAAACCCATTGGTTTAAGTAAAAATTGGTCTTCCTTGAAAGAACACAAATATATCTTTTTATGTATATATAAAAAAACTACTGCTATATTTACTCATCTTTTCAATGTTATTAGAAAATTTGACAACACCGCGTTCACAAACATTCGATCCAAATAAAAGAGAGAGAAACTAATAATCACATGGAAATTTGAACGGAGCCTTTCATAACATTGATTTTATAAGCTAGTCATTTAAACTTTGATAGTATTGTCACAATATGCTTTAGTAATTAACAATTTTAGTTAAAGTCGACTTTAGTGTGACTATAAAACCTTATGCAAGATTTTTTAAAACTTGACCAATTCAGTAATTAATTTTGTATCGCGCTCGGTATCTCATTTTATTTCCCAAACGAACTATATTTATATAATTATAGTGCTTATGTGAATCGAGTGTGGAGCACTGTAATTTGCCTCAGTTACAGCTGACGTAAACCTGCTGTACACAAATCAATAAAACAATTTGCAAATCGACCTAATAATACAACTCTCAAGTGTCTCGACTCGAGGGATACACAAATCATTGCACGTTTTTTTTACGATAACACATAACAAAGGCAAATCTCGACAACTAAATAGAATAGGCAGGCATGTTTATCAATTAATAGACGTTCCTATAATTTTAGAAATGTCTGTTCGAGGTGTTGCTAAGGAACTAAATACTGAGCATTGGATAGGTACTTCTCTACTCGTATGAGCGCAATCGTAAAATATTTACCTAGTCTTCTATCTGAAGAATGTTACAAACAGTCCCAGTCTGGCTATTTGAATGAATCGATTTGAAAAGTTGAAAACAAACAAGAGATTATTTATTTGAAATTTGAAATGATAATAATCCATTGTTCCATATTGGTTACACAATAATTCTCGCAGGTAGAAAGCCATTTTATGTCTGGTATGGGGAGACAAGTCTTGACAAGTTTGGGAATGTCGTCAATCATTAACAGAAGTGAACGCAGCATTCCCATGCAATAGAAAAAGGAGAACAAAAGAAATAGATGCTATTGATAAAATGTGGTTAGGAAATAAATGAAATTAATTATATTATGAATTGCCTTTTACGCGTAGTTCAATTCTCATGTCGACGTCAGGTAATTTTGTGCAGCCTTGTACATTAATCGGAATACTTATCGCCTACAACCTTTGTCAGTAGAAGGTTACATAACAGTCAAAATGTGCCGAAATTGCTAGTAGGTACCTACCCAAAAGAGGTTCTAGTTTATTAATCAAGATCAAGAAGTGTATTTTAAGTAAGTAGGTACCTATTGTATTTCCTACATCCCATCTGATTTGGATATACCTATTTACTAGCATTCAATTAAGTCTTCTTACTAAATAAATGAATTATATAACCGTTCAGTATCCATAAAGGAAGTTTAAACAGTTCAGTAAGCATAAAAATGCTGCCTTCTGATGAGATAACCTCCAAAATCGAAGACATAATATATTTACCTTCTGTCCTATATGAAAAGAGTAGGTATTATGTCTAAATGATACAACTGAATCTTTACAACTACAGGTCAATGTGGAAAGGTGGGTAGTTCAAAATAAACTAACCTCATCTAGCCGAGTAGACAATGTCACATATAATAATTTTAAATAAATGGTGCCCGTGTCCACTTAAGGCACAAAGAAAATGCCAAGTGAAGCACAAAAGATAGCCTTTAACTTGTACGGTCTAGTCCGACCCATTGTTTGTTAATTAAAGCGTTAGTGATACAGGGAACTGATTGAATAGTTTTATATCAAAAAGTGTCAACAAACTGTTATTCATCGGATACCCGTGGAAATGACTTAAAACGTAAACAAAAGACAAAAGTAAACAAAATTCTAACCTCCTTGTTTCAAGTCGTCGGTGTGGTCAATTGGGATGACAAGGAGGGGCAGCACACCACTAAGCCCGACGAGGATGGAACCAAACATGGCCCACAGCCAGGGCATGTACTCTAGGGCGAAAATCCAGCTCGGCACCAGGTCCTGCATGATCTCCCGGTAGGAACCATCAATGTTCGTGTTATTGGACTCGCACACAAACACATTCGAAATAACTGTCATTGTTACGATTTTGGCGGGTGCGACGGCGATATGCGAATTTTAAAGCTATGTTTAGACTGCACAACGGCAACGGACTAATTTGCCGACTAATCTTCTCTGAGACTGAGCCGGACAAATTATTATCTTAAACTGGTCGAGGATAAAAGCACTTTCAAAACGCACTCATTGTACTTAAAGTTTTACTACATTTCTGTGTAGAGTGCTCGCAGGCTGCTGTGCTTTTGACGGATGTTGTTCTCCCACCAACTTAAATGAACATCTGGTCGGCGATAGTTACTTTCCACCACGGTCAACTCTGCTGCTATTGTGACAGCGTTGCCAAATACTTACGTTCATAGAGTACGATCTCCTTTCCTGTTTTCTCATAACGTCTGGCAACGCTGTTGTTTGCTGTGGTGGAATTGAATCGATTTTCGCTTCTACGTTTTAACCACCACACGAGGCGTACGCATGATAACGCATAAAATGGCGCAGGCGTAGGTTTTGTTTGGCACAGTCGACAATGCATTGTTCTCTGTTGTCGTGTATTTCAAAGAATTTTGTTTTTAGTACAATAATAAAAACCGTGTTAGACAAAACAATAAATTGAGATTATTTGTTGTCTTGTTGGTACTTATTTAAACAGCATACAAGTATTTAAAGTGCACATCTTAGATTCTTAAGGTATCAAGAGCTGATTTTTTACACATCCGATTTCGTAACTGTCAAATGAGAGAAAATAAACAAATTTAACAATTCATATCAACATTGCAGGCTTCAAGAATATGCCAGCGTTCAAGTAAGTTTGGCTGATTTATTTGACAAATGAAAAATAGGTATACCCAGGGAAGAAGATTAATTTCAATAGGTACACGCCTATGCAAATATCCTTAATTTAATGTTGAAAACAGAACAATAATATTTATTTTTATCAATAATAGAAATATAGGATTCTAGCTTGTAGATAGTTAGAAAACATAAAATGTTAGAAGAGGTACCTATATAATAGCTTTGTTTTGATTCTCATTCTGAAATTGGAAACTGTATGAAACTAATTCTTAATCGACACAAAACTGTATGAGCATCAAACTGTTTTCTGAACAAATTTAGAAATAATAAACAAAAACGCCAGTCAGTCGCCGCAACAATGTTTTTTGCTTATACCCATTTAATTTTTTTTTTGATAGAACTCAAAGTGAAAACAAAATAAAACTAATATGCTAGTATAGTAATCGATAGCCAGATCACATACATGGATGGATACCTAACACAAAATTAGAAATACGTTAAGTACATCTGCTCTAATAAATTTATAAGTTAGGCAACCAACAATACATTAACAAACAGTTAAGAGTTGCATATCAAGTCCAAATGTCAATTTTGATACTCCCCGTTACATGGTGGTACCTACCAATCAAAATGCTGCACCATCGTCGTCACTTACCTTTATAAAGTCACTGTGGTATTTTACAATTTACGCAAGATAATTTTTGCTTATAAATCTGTAGGAGATGAATAACGTAACAACCATTGCTTTATATAATTAATAAATGGGTAGAGATTAATAAGATGCGAAAAATTTTAAACTTTATGGGGAGAAGTTTTCAAAGAGCGTTTTAGACTCAATTTGCATTTGTAATTCGAGCGTAGAACCATATGCTGCTTGGGGTGGGCAGCAATTTGGCTAATAGCACACATAGCAAATCCATATTCCAATAGGCGCTTTTTTCCCAAATTGGATAGACTTAAACTACGCGTTACTGGGCGGAGTTTGCAAATAAAGAGAAGGAATTTTGGAAAATATGATCTATGCAAGTTAGGCTAGTCTAGGTCAAGGACATTTATTTAAATGTCCTTGGTCTAGGTGAGGTTAAATATCATGTACCTAAATATTAATACTTTCATTGAATGTGTCAACTCATGAGAAGTTATATCGTATGCACTTGCTTTTAATAGCAAGCTTGTTAGGCAACTCAAGATACATCATTGTTTTCTGTATCAATGTAAAGTATAACTACAAGTGAGACATCATATCTAAAATTTCAAGATTCTACTTAATTCTTAACTCAATTTGATGAATATATCTATTTATCCATGTTTAATAGCAGTTTTAATGTTTTGTAAAAAATAATTTGTGTAAGTAATTTAGGAGTAGATAACTTGGCAGCTGATGTAGCTGCGCTGAAGGATATAAACAAAGTTTCGAAGTTGGAAACACAAGTGTTAAAAAAGAAATGAGATAGTAATTTAAGAATAGTTTATATTTAGATTACGATTGTAATTTACCTGAAAAATTTACTGAAAATATATGTTATAGATGTACTTAAATAGTAAGCCCAAATTAATATCTGTTCTATTCATCACTGAAGTGAATGTAAGTAAATCTTGGATAATTAGAATGAAATACCTACATCATAATAAATGTGTGGTCTGTTTGTGTGCCAAAATTTAAACAACATAGTAAATGACATAAACAAGTAATTATAACATCAATTATGACTTTACAGCTGTTTGTAATACGGGGTGAATCAATATACATATATAATATAGCATAGTCGTAGCCAGGGGTGCTGGGGGGGCACCTCCTCCCCCTAATTCTTGCTCGATGCTGCAAGTTTAAAAAATTACATTATTATTACCGAACATTTGTTCTTTATAGTTTTAATTAAGTAATATACAAATTTAAACAAAAATAAATATATTATTTATTTGTTTTTCCATAAAAAAACCCTCATCGTTAGGTTTTTTATTTGAAACTACTCTTTTTCGGATACAAAAATTATACTTTTTTAAATTTAGTAAATAACATCCTAAAGATAATATGTAAAATAATAAAAGCATGTATATTACAAAATTTGTAATACAAATATAATGTCAATAAATTTTAAGGATTGTGATACAAAAAAAATGTAGAATTTGTCAATATTTAATGCATAATCTTTAATATTTTGATGTAAAATGTAGTTATTCTAACTGTTAGAGAGATTTATAGAATCATTTAAATGCAGACGCATTATACAAGTAACATATTTACCTTAAAGAGGTACTGAAACTATCTGGAATTTATAACAAAACACGTTGCTACTAAGAAATAGCCAATAAACAACCCAAGGTAATTAGAAAATCATCGCGAAGTTGTAATAAATTAACTCGACTTGCAAAATTCGTTTGTAAAACTGAATACGACGGCTTTTCATAGCTAGTGTTTACAACGGTGGTCGTGGTTACCGTCGCGCAGCAGTAAAAGATGGAAGAGGAGTAGCGCATATTTAGTAAGCGGTTCGGTCTCTCTATAGTCCGACCGTAACCAAATAATAGCTTTTCACCGCTTTTTTTCTTATTGAACGTAATATGTTTAGTGTAGTAGGCATTGTTTATGTTTTTTAAAAAAAACTGTAAAATTTTAAATTAGATTGTAAAGATAGACTAACACTTGCAATGCATTCTATTGAAAAGTCAGTGGTGCGAGAAATACTAAATTTTAATGAATAAGTAATTGAAAAGTTTGTTTCGAACAAAAGCAGAAGAATGGGCTTTCACTGTAAAAAATAATGTTGAGCATATTTTCCTTATATTTTAATAGTACATAAAATAAAACTACCCAATTACATTTGATTTTTTTTCAATACTTTGTACCATTGTACCTAAATTTGTCCACCCTCCTTGACATGGAAGTGAAGAGCCGCCACTGACTGCGAGTGTGGTTATCTTCACTTCTACTATTTCCAAAGATGTTTAAATTGACACCATGTCTAAACATACGATAATAGTAATTTCGACGTTTACATTTTATCAGTTTTTTCGCAAGCGAAATACCCATCCGCTACCCGCGCGCTTTTTAACGAAGCGTATTTTCTCGACCGTATTTCACTGAACCCGATTTTTTTCCGCCGCAGCCGTCTTCCAGACGGGCTAAATAAGTTTGGCCAGTCACCGCATGTGTGTTAATTAGAACTTCGCTCAAAGGCATTTATGCAGTTGCCAATGAATGCCTTAGCCATTAGACAAGACCCATTTCATTCGTCAAATGCCCGGCCCCGGCCTACTATTTTAGCTCATACATGAATTTTATTGCAAGACGAGGATTGTTTGAGCCGGCGTCGATTTGTTGCTACCTTTGCGTTGGGCGATCGGCGGTGTGTGGATTTGGTTCAACGAGAAAGTTTCAAGGTTTGAGTTCTGTGTTTTTTGGCGGCCTATGCGCTGTCGGAAATGGACGCGTGGGGCACTTTGGACATCGGGGCCGCCATCGTGAGGGACGACTTGACCAGCAGCTTCAGACGTTCCAAGAAGCTCGTAAGTAACAGGAATTATCATATGTTCTAACTTCAGTGTGGAATGTTCTAACTTCTAATTGTCTTATATTGAGCTAGTAAGCATTAACGAAAAAATTGGTAACTAATTACTTTTCCTTTCACATAATCGTAAGCTGAGTTCTCTATAAAGAAGCTGTCTTGGATTTTACATACAGTGCGCTGCTAAAAAAACGACAGAAATTGAGGCAATATTGTCAACAAATCGAATAAACGTTTTGTGGAATGCAAATAACTAACTCAGAAATAACTAATTAAAATTCTATTATTATAATTGAGATAACAGTGCCAGTTTGGCTACAAATGATAAATAAAATTCAATTTCAAAACAATCTTAGTATGTTTATGTGTTTAGAAAATGAAAACGTAGCATTTAATGTTTTTATTTTCCAATAACATTCGTTTTTGGTGCACTTCGAGTAAATATTCTTTCAGAAGTTCAGTAAAAACTCTTGTACCAAGAGACGAAATGCCGTTTTTCGTGAGTGAAAACAAGCATTTGATCCCGAATTGGAAATTTAATTCAAAATGAACAATTATATAGCATAATATTAATTTTTTTTATTTCCTCCCACATAGCCACACATGAATTTCCAAAGTTGCCGCCGTAATATATAAGATGATATTTGGGCCAATTTTTACCCAAATAATGGATTTCCTGAGAAATAGAAGTTATGGGTAAATTTTACTAATGGCATCAGCACCCCAAAATACAAAGAAAATGATGTATTAGGACAAAATTTAGAAAAATATTAGATTTGATTCATATTTGGGCCAGTTTTCACTCAAAAATTTCACTTTTTTCCGAAATTCATCGGGAAGTCACGAATTTTGACTGCAGGATCGTGTTCAGCGTATCGAAATCCTTCGGAAATGATATATGGGTCTCTTGGGTTTGGACTTTTTTTTTGTGTGCCTGTGTTATTGAAAATAATTAATCCATAATTTCCATCCATATAAACATACGGAATTTCAACGTAATAGACCAGGAAAATAAGCTGAGAAATTACCATTTCTCGACTTTGTTTCGGCAAGCTGAATTTATCACTATAGATGCTAAATATTGCTAAGCTAAAGCGAACGACAGCGAGTCCGAAGAAAATGACGATAATATTCATAGTCCTGCCGTTAAATAAGCGAAATTCGCTTGAAAATAATATATTTGAGAGGCCTGTAACTCCGTTGTTTTTCAACGAATCTTGACGATTTTTTTTAACTTAAAGCTCTTTGCATAAGCCGAATATGTAATAATATATAACTATATCACGCTCGTGCGTCGTATATTTCATTTTGCAAGGTTAAAAAATAAAAAAAAATTCCAGGTTGCAAATTTAAAATTAAAAAAAAATGATAGATTTCAATGTATTGTTATGAAATTTACCATGAAAAAAATCGGGATCGTCCAGACTAATAATTAGTTAATGTTTATAAGGCCATAACTTGTAAACTATTACCGATTCCAGATTTCGTGTGAGTTATTAGATAGTGATAAGGAATGAGAGGATGCGATGCCAAAACGTTCTGGTAATAATAACACAGTTTATAATGTTTAATTCAAAAGTCATAAATAAACTTATTTTATTTATAACTTTTGATCTAATCAATATGTTTTGATGCTCGTGGGCTAGTTTTGTAGGTCTTTTGAAGATGAAAAAAAGTACTTTACTGTTTTCTCGTGGAAATGAACGGAAAACAGTTATAAGCGAAAAACGTGAATTTACGTAAAAATTATACAATTGACCACCCTGTAAACCATCTTCCCCCCCATTTTTATGACTGTGGAAACTAATATGTTATTATTGTACATAATATTTAGCATCTATAGTGATAAATTCAGCTTGCCGAAACTCGCGTCCAACTCTATATTTCCTGGTCTAGTAAATCTACAATTATTTCACACACATTAAAATAAAAAATAAGGAAAACAAATATTCCTCATTTAATTGTAAGTTCAATTTTTTTGTATACTTCACTGCAATTAAATTGTATTATAACGAAAGATTTAAGCCTTACTTCCACATGTATATGAGTATTTTACATCACAAATTCAGTTAAACTCTAGAAACGCCTCCTCTCTTTGGCTTTGCCGCCTCAAAAATAATATCTTCTTCATAGCGCTTCTTCCTTGCTTCTTTCTCTCTATCCTGGTGAAAATTTATTGATATTTTCATCGAAATTTCATGGTTTGTGTTACTCTTCGATTACAATAAATATTATTACTATTTTGAGTAACTCAACCAGAGAAACTATAATCCCATAACGTAGACTGTCAGAGGAATTGTATAAATATCGACAAACAGTTAGTAGTACTAATTTGTTTATAAAAACAAACGCTGCAAACCGTATATATGCTCGTAAAATGTAACGTTTATTATATTTGTCAGAGATATTTATGGATAACGTATTTTAATGGTTGTTAAAGCACATGAAATGTGATTTCCTAGACCGTTAAGTCAAAGACCGTTCGTTCTATTAATACCCCTAATGAATTTATGGGTTTTCCATGCTATTTGGCGTTACTACAAAAAAACAAAGGCTATAATTGATAATTTCGTATGAAATTTTGCAATAGTTTAAGGGAACAATGACAAATTGTAATAACATTATATGATTTAGGTATGAATAAAAAAATTCTAACGAAAAATCAAATTTAGACCCGTAATCATGAAATAAAAGAGAATCAGTTAATCTTTTTTATACTTCTCCTTCTTAGAAATAGTTAATGTTGAAATATACATTGAATATAAATATCACTTTTTCAGTAATTTCAAGAAGAACGTAATTAATTTGCTCAAATGCTTAACCAAAAATCTCATCATTGAAAAAATAAATATAAAATTAAGATCACTGTAATCGTTCACATTAAAAAGTTGTTGACGTTTCGAAAATCTATGTGTTTTCGTCTTCTAAACCAATGAGTCTTCGTTTTTAAATATTTTTGACAAGTTTGTTTTGGTCTGTTTCCATAGTTAGAGATATTTAATATTAGAACAGTTTTACAAACTTTATTGCCAAAAACGAGCACAAATATTAGGTATATTACAAAACAAGAATTTGAGAAATCAAAAATTTGCGATCACGCTTAGGAAAACGGTCATACACTGTAAACAAAAATCACTCAAATTTCTTTCAAAATCAATTGATAATATATCAATTTCTATCCACACCAGATTGAGTGAACTTTTCACTCTATTAGCATGAGTATAACTGACTGAAACTATTGAATTAGAAATGAGTGAGAGTTTTACTCAAGTCCGAGTTACTGCTAACTATCAATTGAGCGGCTTTTAGGACTCTATTCTGAGTATATGAAATCAATTTAGTGTTGATTTTTTCTCTAATATGATTTAAATTTAACTATTATTGAGTCACACTCAGACTTGGTTTTTAATTAACTAAGTATTGAGTGCAAAAATAAATCACTGATGCCTGATTAATTAGAATATACAGTGTTGAAATTAATTCACTTCACGGGGCCTTCTCCTGTCCTGGCTGAGACCCGACTGCTGAGATCCAGCGCCGCCGGTTAAGGCCTGTTCTCCTGACGATCACGCTTTTCTGGAGCATCTAACCGGCCCCTATCAACTGTGGTCGAGATTACAGACGCAATATGTATGGTGCCATCTTCATGGTCCCTTCAAATTACTCGAAATTAATATAAGTACATTTAGACTCACTCAGTAATGAGGATATTTACTCTGATTTAGGTACAAGTGCACCAAATACGAGTTTACGTGAAGAACTTATTTAAGGAGTACCTATATTTGAGCGAAAAATAATAATAAAATAAATATTATACAATACTTATCTTTAATGAAAAAGGGCAAAAACAAAATAGAAACTGTCAAAAATTATTAAAACAGATCAATAGGTCATATATCACAAATAGGTAGGTACGCAAAAATATCTCGAAAAATGTTTAACAAAGATTAATAAAGTTTGAGCTGCCAATTTAATTAAAGAAAAATAAAAATTCATTGAATTTACATAAAAAATTATCTTGTTTATTAGAAAAATCGGTAATTCTGGAGTTTTCGGAAATTTAGGAAACCAGGTCAAGTTTCATTAAACTATGTCAAATATCTATCGAGATATTTGCGAAGATGCCATTTAACATCCTGTATTTCTAACATTAAGCCCCTTAGGGCAAATATTCATAGGAACTTTTTCCCTTAAAATAACCGCCCCTTTCATTACCGGAAAGTATAAGTACTGAAAGGCCACTCACTCTATACGTATAAATAATCTGTTCTCAAAACCAAATGATTTTGAATGGAACAGGAACAAATAAAGTGAGATGGAACTGATAGTGAGTGGGGTATATTGTATGTAAACCACAAACAATTTAAAAATCAGGTGCTTAAATATAGAATGTCATAAAAATGAAGTTGAAAAACCAACGCAGTGGAATTTACATCTCAAGAAGGAGTTTGTTCATCAAAGTGTAATGCAATGTGGTTAAAATTATGTCTTCTGTTCGTTTTTCATTTTCGTTGGTAAAAAAACAAGAAGTAATGGAAGAGAGTAGTGAAGAAAATTGTAAATATAGAACTGAGATAACAAGAAAAGAGGTAATATGAATATGTCAAGGATTAAATCTATCAAACCGGCATTCTTTAATGTAACGAAGTTTCTTTGAAAGTATGCACTTTTTTTGCTTTGCCTACACAAATTTATACGTTTTAACCGGTATATAAAAAGCAAGTACCAAGGTACTTCTAAATAATTCATGCATATTTCAGTGTCATGTAGGTGCTGTAGACAATATAAAGTAAAAACAAAATCATCTCCATTGTTTTCTTAATCCGAAGCTCGATGGCCAAAATCCAGCCGGGCCGTCTACGTCTGGCCGGCATTTTAGGGTATTTTTAGAATGCCCGTTTTCAAAGAGAATGCGGCTTAGAACAGCCTGCGTTACGTAAAGAAAATATATTCGCGCGCCTGTGTATCTCTTGTGGGTGTGTTTGTTAATTAATGTTGGTGCTTGCAATTTTCGATTTGTGCTGAAATATGGACGTTTCTCCCGATGTGTGGGGCCAGCTGGCCCTGGAGGCCTCCCAGGTCTATTTGACCGACGGCACGGCGGCGAAGAGCCCGTTCGCCGGGACGGTACGACTAAAAATAAGTCTATTTATCCGTTTTTCGCTTTTAGGTGTTAATTAGTGGCTGCGATTTGATTTTACAAAGCTGGGATTGATTGCATTTTCCTGTGTTTGATGTGGGGAAAGTTCCGCTGCGTTTATAAATAGAGCCGCGGGTACGATTGTAGTTCGAGTACGAAAATTTAGATTTAATTTGAAAAATGGTAATTATTCGATACTTTGTGAATCGTTGTTAGTTTTCATTTGCACGTCTAAAAGAAAAGGCATTGTGCGAAAGATAAACAACTCAGGCTTGACATTTGAAAAGAGGCCAAGAAAAAAATCGTTTAAGCGACATTTGACGTTTATACAGGGGCTAACTGGGCTAAACTTTAATGGTGGATTCTACGTCATAAATCAATAAAAAAGTTTTTTTAAATATGTGTCCGTTGACGTTACCTATTCCAGATACAGAGCGTTGAAATTTAAAACAAAACATACATTTAGGTGTTTAGATTCTCTTAAAATATTTAACGTAGATGCAACTTAGGCTAATGACAACTAATTATGGTAAAACAAATTGCTGAGTTATTTAAATCTGTCAGCTGTTGGCGGATACACTGAGAAACTCCATTATTAAGATAAGACTTCGAATTTGGACACAACTGAATATTTTACAAATGGATAAGTGCATTTAATTTGAGTTTCGGTTGCGTTTTAATAAAAAGGATATACATATTTCATTTTATTCTAAAAACTAACTATTTTTTAGGCACTACAGAGCGTTCATAAATGTTTACAAGCCAGGTGACCACCGAGTTTAGGCAACCCAGCAATGCACAATTGGTACTGGTATAGTTGTTACGATCTCAATTGGAACCGCATAAAAATATTTAATTCATAAATTCTACGGAATCCATAGACGTCCAGAAAAATGTTGCCCTGTCTCGTCTAGATATACTATATTCCGAGCTGTATTATCATATAATTACCATACGATTGTAAAGTTTTTTATGTTTAAAATCGCATTGTAATAAAGCATGTCGTAAAATATCTAAAATTTATAATTATAATCAGGATAATCGCTGAATTTATCTCGAATCATGTTTAAAGTAGGAACTTTATTTTCTTTATACATATTATAAATTATGCGCCGCATTACATCTGGTAAAATAATTTTCCGTTTCCTCTTTGTATCGTGATCAATCCTTCTTTAATTACGCGATAAATTGGCCTTTTTTTGGATATCTTAGTTAATTCGTTAATCCGTTTCCTAACTTTTTTATCACATTGTTCACTATTTTCAATCATTCATATACATTTAATAACGAGCGTTCAAATAAAAACGNTCTCAATTGGAACCGCATAAAAACATTTAATTCATAAATTCTACGGAATCCATAGACGTCCATAAAAATTTTGCCCTGTCTCGTCTAGATATACTATATTCCGAGCTATATTACCATATAATTACCATACGATTGTCAAGTTTTTTATGTTTAAAATCGCATTGTAATAAAGCATGTCGTAAAATATCTAAAGATTTATAATTATAATCAGGATAATCGCTGAATTTATCTCGAATCATGTTTAAAGTAGGAACTTTATTTTCTTTATACTTACATATTATTAATTATGCGCCGCATTCTGGTAAAATAATTTTCCGTTTCCTCTTTGTACCGTTTCTTTAATTACGCGATAAATTGGCCATTTTTGGATATCTCAGTTAATTCGTTAATCTCTTTCCTAACTTTTTTATCGTATTGTTCATTATTTTCAATTTTCAAACATTCATATATATTTAATAAAATACGTTGACTTTTCACGTGTAAATCTTTGTTTTTAAACACTGAGTTTGTTTCGATACTTTCGACAAAAACCGGTTCCACTATTTGGGGATTTTCCCGAATTATTTCGTCATCCTCCACTTCAAAGAGTCTCTAGAGAGCCACGCTAAATTACTAGATAATTACATATAACATTTATTTTAATAACTGTTACCGTTTACTGGTTACGATATGAACAAATAATAATATCGACTAATAAATAATAATACGTACTGTACTAACAAAATACCCCGCCAAGCAATGCTCTGTACGGCACTGTCAAAGTGGCAAAGCTAAGTGAACCCGTGAACCATACAAAAAAATATTTATGACCTAGTGGACCAATACAGGTTTGCTTTGATGACCAGCGCGCCGCCGTCAATTCTACATCAGGTGGACTAGTTTATATATCAGGCGGACTAGTTTACAATTTCAGGAGAAGTGCATACGGTCCTGTGTTTTAAGATTTACAGGTTCCAATTGACATCGTAACTAACTATAACGAAAATCCCTTGAATTTTGACGTCAACAATATTAACGATTCGTTTGCAATGGTCAATGACAAGCCGTTACAATACGTTTGAGATAATGCGATCGCTGATTGGTTGAATAGAATCTCGTGGCAAATTACACCAATCACAGAATATTATGGTTTAATATAATTTTGATCTTATTTCTTTAATTTTATCGAAATTTGTTTGCCAACCTGAAAGAAATAAAATTACTGTCCCAAACAAAATTACTGGTCGCGCGACTTGTAATAATTTATGAACTCTGTATTTTTAAAATTAATATAAGCTTACGACATACTGGATTAAAACGAGAATTTCAATACTTTTGGTGTTAAAAACATAACATTTTTTTTTGGAAATACAATTTTAAGTACAATGTATCAAAAGCCCAAAAAAAATAATGTTGCAGGAATTTATTTTTAATTTTCTGAAAAATAGTAACCCCTAAAAAGTTAATATTGCTAAGCCAACTAGTTTTTTGACTTCTTATTGTATTTGTAGGTATTTAAAATTGAATTTCTAACAAAAAGTCAGCTAGTTCGCAGGATTATACTAAATTCTAAGGCCCGATACTTTCAGTCTCGGTTAAGACTTGATTAACTAATCAGGCGATTAGACTGAATATACTTCTATAAAATAAATCAGTATATGTACAGTCTAATCACGCGATTACTTAACCAAGGCTTAACCGAGACTCAGAGTACCGGGCCTAACTTAACTCTAAAATGGTTAGTTACCGGAATTAAATGTACCTACTTTCCGAAACATTCAGTAGTATCGAAACTCTAGAGTTCTTAAGTGACGTATTTCCTAGCGTCTCCGCTACTGGTTGGCAAATTTGTGTACCAAATTTTTGCTTATAATTAGTTACATCATTAACCCAAGATACCTACCTACCTTAATCTACGTCAAATATTTTTTGTTTGACAGACAAAATCATTAACACCCTGTTTATTTGAAAAATAATACCAAACGTTTTAAAAATCAAATAGGTACCTACCTACCAAATTTGACACATTTTAAATAATATGGATTTACTGTTATAGGTATTTTTTTCTTTGAATATGTTAATCACATACATTTGCATCCTGTATCAATTTGTATCAACTGTTAATAGAATGTTTCCAAAATTTCTAGATTTTGATTAACTTCATCAACTCTTATTTTATGATAATTATAAGTCGGGTGATTTAAGATCCTCGCCTACGGCTCGTGTCTTAAACTTCATCCTCGTGAATAACAATGCATAATATACTAACAACTTTAATTAAAATGCCTCTTTCCCGTTCAAAAGATATAAAACAATATGTATACAAAAAAGACAGGTTAGATCAAGTCTGTTGCTGTTCTTAATAGCCTTATCATGGAAGACATGATACACTATTTATATTATTTATTATTGATACAAATGGTTTGTTCTGCTTGCTGACGTTACTTCATTTTTATATTCATTATTGACAAAAATTTTTCCGAGCTTCCTCAAAATTCAGAATTATATCTATTTTTTTAGTGCATATTTATTTATTTTTTCATAACTGCAACAAAAACACTTACAAAATCAGTACAGACTTGATCTGCTAGTGCTTAACTTCTCTATACATATTTTATATCTATCTTTATATGTTGAGAAACTGTTCTAGCAAAAGTCGCTTAGAAAAAAAAGGGGATTTTCACATGACATATAAAAAATATTAATGAAATTGGGTCAACTAAGTTAGAGTGATAAATTTATTTAACTTTATGTATATCGTCATCCCAAAGAGAGAAAACTAAAAACGTCATTTAGTAGCGCTTGCTATTGCATAACTTCCTTTTGTAATTTAAACAACTTTGTACCCAATATTTTCCAAGATTTCCATAGCTTACGTCCGCAGATTTTCTATATCATTCGTTACACTGATATTTTAAAACATAAACACATTATACGTATGACTCTGAAACTGGAAATTGTACTATTTTTACCGAGCTTTCAAATTCAAACATCATTTCTCTTTGATGTTAATTTCTCGCAAGCCATATGTAAAGTTTTATTTAAAACTGTTTCAACTGGGTTGCGAAGCAGTATGAAGGTATGCGGGTACATTTTCAATATAAAATAATTCCTTTCTCTCTTTCAGACAATCGAGAAACTGCCAGACAAGGTCCTCCTTCACATCTTCAGCTACCTCTCCCACAAGGAAATATGTCGCATGGCAAGGGTTTGCAAACGATGGCGGCTCATCGCCTACGACACCAGGCTATGGAAGAATGTTTCCCTACGTCCGGAAATATCGGGACTCCACGTCGGATCCCTGGAGTCCCTCTTGGCTCTCATCAGTATCCGGTTCGGACCGTCTCTAAGGTACATAGAGTTGCCAATAGAGTTGATCACCCACACGGTGCTCCACGAGTTAGCTAATAAGTGCCCGAATTTGACCCACATGTTGTTGGATTTCTCTACTGCCATGCAGTTGCATGATTTCAGCGAACTTCAGGCGTTTCCCACCAAGTTAAAGTACCTCTGTATATGCCTTTCCGAAGTCATCTTCATGGAAGGGTTTATGAGGAAGATATACAACTTTATCAACGGTTTGGAGATTTTGCACTTGATCGGGACTTACGAAAAGGTAGAGGAAGAGGAGGAAGAAATTTATGAGGTTATTAACGTACACAAATTGAAGTCTGCCACGCCGAATTTGAGGGTGATCAATTTGTACGGGATTAACTTCGTGGACGACAGTCATATCGACGCTTTCAGCTCAAATTGTATACAGGTAGGTGACGAAATATTGTTGTAAATGGTAACAGTCATTGATTTTTTTCAGTTGGAATGCTTGGCAGTAAACTTCTGCAACAAAGTCACGGGATCCACGCTGAAGACCCTTTTCCAAAGAAGCAGAAGGTTGAGGTGCTTGCTTATGAATGGAACAAGTAAAGTACACCTAAAAATCGAAAAGGCAAAGTTCTATTTGTTTTTTGGTCATTTCCTTTCTAGATCTGCACAGCGAGTATCTGATGCAGGTGGAGTGGGAGAAGTGTTCTCTGCAAGAGCTGGACATCACCGGTACCGACTTGTCCACAGAAAGTTTGCAGGACATGTTAACCAGGTTGCCGGGGTTGAGATTTCTCAGCGCTGGGCAGTTGAATGGACTCAATGATTCCGTGCTGAAGACGTGGATGGAGGCTGGGAACGCAAGGAATTTGGTATATAGATTTTTCCATAATTTAGTTCACAGTTATGCAACCATACATACAATATAATGTGTTGTCTGGTAGTATGTTGTTGTTAAAGACATTTGTGAATATTTCCGTGTAGAGGTAATTTTATTAACAAATTCGTTTGATTAACAGGTTGCTTTAGATTTAGATAGTTCCGACAACTTGTCAGAAGAAGCTATTTATAAGTTCCTTTGCAAACATGGACACCAGCTGTGGGGTTTAGGATTGTCTGGGATGACGCACATCACCGATTCCCTTTGGCAGACCGTTTTACCGATTTTGACGAATGCAAAGTAGGCCCCTAATTTTATTAAGAATTAAATTCAACAGTGTAGAGATAACGAATCCAGTTTGTTTCTAGGCGCGTTTTTCTTTATTTTTAATAAAAATAAATGTAAATGTGGATTATTAGATATTAATTTTATTAAGTTTATTTTAAACAATTATGTGTAGGCAACCAATATTTAGCCAAAGCGTGCGAAAATTGCATAATCATTGTTTCAGGATATTAGTGTTGGGTACACAAGAACGACTGGGTATTAACATTTTGGTCGACCAACTTATGGACACAATAGCCAGGAATTGTCTGAATTTAGAACGAATTGAATTGCGATGGGACCCAGATAATTTGAGGTTTTCAGACAAGAGTCAAAAGGCTATCGATACACTCAGGGTGAAGTGCCTAAAGATGAAATGCCTGTGTCTAAGGTAAGGCCCTTTTTTTCTCGTTGCTTTTCATGTTCAGTTCATTTCATTTCAAGATTGTCACTATCACTATTTTTGCTGCTGGAATTCATACAATTTAAATGCTACTTAGGATTTTGTATCTGGGAAGGTCTTCTTCAGGATATTTTTTTTTTAGTGATGGGCGCTATTACGAAGTGGTCAAGGCCAACTTCGAGCGAGCCGACCGAATGACGGTAGTAAGGACATTAACAAATTGTAGGGTTTCAAATTATTATTTATTGTCCAACTATAAAGATCTGATTTTTAACTAGAATATAAATAAGTAAGGTGTATAACTTAAAATATCTTTTATTATTTTTAATTCTATAATAAATACGTAAGGACAGTTTCAAGGAGTGCACAATAGTGGAGATTTATAAGTATACCTCATAAATTAAAAAAAATATATGTTACAAAAAAAATAACAGTAGCTTTCAGTTTCTTGCACATTTCCATAATATATACACATGATGTAGATTTCACAATTATCGGTTACGTAAAAATATACACTAGGCAACTATATTTTTTATTCTTATTGACTTTGAAAAAAAAAGTCGTCAAATTTTATATAACGAAAAAAAATAGTACTCAGAAATAGTAAACCTTATAAAAAAAAAATGTATAAAAGATAAGTTATGTGTATAATAAAGAAAAATGTTTTGCTTGACATGAAATATAACAAAAAATTACCCTTTTCACACATAACTTGAGTCACTATTTAGTCCTTAACCGAATTAACTAAACAAAAATTTTTAAACAAGAATCACGAGCCCTGATTTTTTTATTTCCTTTGACTATATACGAAGAGTTTTGCCCTCAAAGCTCTCGAGGTTATCCTTACATCTATAAAAATGTAAAAGAATCCTTTAATTGACCAGTGTAAACAAAAATAACTTGGTATTGTCCATTTTAAAATCTATATTACTATAATGACGATGACTATTAAGATTGACCTCTTTCGAGTAGCTATAATTACATTATCATATATTTTGATACCATATTTTTCTTAAAAAAATTAATAAAGTCAATAAAGATATTTCCTTAATATATACACAGGTATAGAGTCTGGATTTAACTTTACTAAAAATCTAATTTTTGCATCTTTACGAATTTTGGGCCTAGAGAGTTTTAAGTAGCACCAATCCATGCATAGGATTTTTTCAGAGAAAATATATTTTTCTTGAAACCGTCAGTAAAATAAATAAATATGTTCTCCCTCTTATTTATGTTTTTATACACTGATGAGGACTTTTATTGCAAGCATTTTTCAATTGCCATCCTTTCAACAATTCTAAATAAATTTATGATGTACATAGAAAAGTGCTAAAAGTATATTATTAAATATTGTTTTTGAATCATTTTTTATGAGTTTAATCCACTTTTGTATTTAGCATATAGTTTCTATTTTGTTGTAGTTTTTAATAAAATTGCTATTGACAAAAATAATATGGGTCATACAGACCTTTTATAAATTGTCAATAAAATGCATATAGTAATATTTGCATTAACAGGTAAGTTCAATAATTTTGTTCAAGATTTAAAAAAAAGTCTTATGAATTACGCAAAAAAGTGGTTTTTATATTTACATTAACTTTTAAATTAATTTCAAGAAAAATGTTTCGCCCCCCATGTCAAAATTACTCTATACGTTGCAATTTAGAAATATTTCATATATAAAGAAATAGTCTACTATTTACACTCTTTAAAATTAATTAAACTTTCTATATTTCTATAAATTTATTATTGTTTGGCAATAAATACGCATTTTAGGAGGACAAAGCTATGGAATAAAAGTCTCACTTCTTTCTACAACCATCCCCTGTATAGCAGATCCTTTGTGAAAAATAAGTAATCAATCCCCATCTGTATGATAAAATGTATATTTTATACGTTTAAATTGCTAAAAATATCCATAGCTATGCTATAAATCTAGTCATAATCTCTATTTAGTATGGGTAATCGGAGCAACATGCACCTACGTTTTCCGAGTTAGGTCAGTAACAGGCGTACTTTTCTGTTTCAAATTAGTCTTTTTTCTCAAAGTCAATAACTTATGTATCAGTGTGCATTATTTTCCATCAGCTTTGTCCACGCTCCAAGAGCTTAGCCCGCGCAACAATTAACCTAAATCACAATTTCAAAAAACCTATCACCTGTCATAATTGTTCTCTTCCGCTACGGGCACCACTTGCCCATTTTCCCTCCGTTCCTCGGTATCGATCCCGTGCAGGATCTCGTGGCACAGGGGACACCTGTCTTGCACGTACAACCATTTCCTTAGGCACACGCCGTGGAAGAAATGCTTGCACTTCGTGATCTTCGCCGATTGCATCTCCTGATAGCAAATGGCGCAGACATCGTCCAGCGCCCTCAGCTGTTCCTTCTCCGCTTCGGGTAAGCTCTCGATTTTTTTAACAGCCGTTCTTCGCTTCATGAAAACGGACCAACCGGCTTTGGCGTCGCACCAGATGTTGAAGTAGGCGTGTATGCACATCATGACCGCTCTTATGGCACTGCCGCTTTCGAACATCAGAATCCACGCCCCGTTGAAGAACAGGAAGATCCCGAAGCAGAATTCGACTGTATTACCAAAAGCGCGTATGTAGTAAATGTAGTCGTCGAGTTTTTCCCAAAAGGTTTCCCGTCTGGCGTCCAATAAGAATAGCGAGTAAATCGCCAGGGAGACGAAAACTTTTACTATGACCTCGATACTGAACGCCGTTACTGCTAGCAACCAAGTTGACATTTCCTGCGTAGACCACAAGAAGTACATCAGTACTAAAGGCAGTGCCACCAGTACTCCGCATACTAGTAAAGCGTGCAGATGTCTTCGCAAAGAAGGGTTATGAGATGCGCTCAAACTCATCAGCAAAGGATTTACGACGTTATGAGTAAAATGCAACAAAGCAGTAAAGAGTAGGCAGAAGTTCTTACATAATCTAATAAAACGAATCTCAGGTTCCAAGCCAGTCAAACCAGTCTGTAAAGCAAGGATGTAGAACACTATGGCAGAAACGGTGCCAAAGTTCTTATCGTACTCGTCGTCTGTTAATAAGATCCATTGGAAGAACTTCCCGATGAAGTTGCAAATGTAGGAAACGATACTAGTAATACCCAATACGGCCGTTAGAGTATCACACCCTGTAACCATCAAATACTTCAGCAGTCTGAAGTAAGGTGAATGGTCGTCCTCAATGTCCCAGTACCCAGACAAGAAGAATATCCCAGTATGTTCCAGCAAGCGCAGCATCCAAAATGTTCGTAGGACTTCGGGAACGTTCAATCTTAACCACTCCGACTCCACAAGCGCCGACATTCCGAAATTGGAAACGAAATTCTTGGCCTGTATATACCCCGAATACACCGATTGGACTATTTGCAAGAACGAGGAGAACAAAACGAACTTAACCAAAGCCAAAGGTAGCAGCGCTCCGAATAACGGCGAGTGATGAAGCAAATAATGGGGAACAGGTATCAGCAATAAAACGGAAGTTGTCAGGAACGACGCGGGTAGGAGTTTCTGTAAAATTGGATATCTAGGGCCGAGATGGATGTTGACAAAGATCAGCGATAACAGCGACTGCAACACGTAGTTCTGTACTATGTGCACAAAGCACAGCTTGTGTTCTACTATTTGTTCCAAGTTGAAGGAGAGTATGTTATGGATAATGTTGAAGGTGCCGTTGGAGCTCTCCATGCTGGATAGTAGCAGCTTCATGGTGCTGACGTTGGACCAGTAGGAAAGGAACACCATGCCGACCGACATAAAGTACATGTAGACCACCATCAGATGTTTCGTGCTTAACACGAAGAGACATATTGCTGTTGCACAACCTGCAACAATTAATTTACTAATATAAAAACACAATGCCTATTACAAACATTTATAAAAGTATATATTATCTTTAAAATGATTATAATGAACGATCGGATATGTAATTCAGTCCTAAAAAAAAATAAAATGTGATTTGTGATGCCATTAAATGAAAATTTCAAATGTAGAAATTGCATAATTATGAGCAATTCCTTCAGTGCTGCTAGATTTACTTAATAAACTATCAGATGTAAACAAGGCTCATAGCTAGAATGTTACGATAACATAATATTTAATTGCAAATCAAAAAAAAATAAATAAATAAATTATGATGATTACAAATTCGAGATATTAGTAATTACTGGTTTACTGTTTATAAATTGAATTAGTTGAATTAATCAAGTTTCTAATTACCAAAATTTCCACATGATTTTAATTGGCATTTTAGATGTGTAAATTACGTTTACAAGTATGTTTTGTAAACGAAAATTCCATTTTCTTTGCAGTTGAAGCAAAGTAGGTAGGTATTCCCTTAATAGTAAAAAATAATTAGTGTATTGCATCTGATCATAATTAGTTTATTTATATAAGTATGAAGATAATATATTTCTGTATTCATTCAAAGAAAAATAAATGTATATTTTTATCAATGGTCTTGAAATTAATATTAATAATCAGCATTAATTGGTAGATCGAATATCCTGTATATTCGCCATGATTAGCAAAATGCTAATGTACAATTATTATAGGCATTTTTTTTAATCTGAATCGGTTATAGCTGGCGTTAGATTTGTCAACTTATTATTTTCACAACTGGTTGCTGAAACGATACGAAACGATGCTCGAATGCGTTAACGAATCACACGAGTTCATTTTTATAATTCTATCCAGAAAAATATTCAATAAAAAATAATGTGTACCATTTTTTGAATTATATTATATTTCTTACTTAAAATCGTAAAATTGTTTTTAATCAAGAGGTAAGCGACAGGGGCGGCTAGTGCGTCCACACCAGTAAAAAAATATATTTAAAATTTAGTTTACAATGTTCTCTGGATAATTAAATAGATTAGCAACGTAGTAGCTCACATCTACATCTGTGGTCATGGTTACCGTCGCGCAGCAGTCCAAGATGGAGTGGGAGTAGCGCATATTTACTATGCAGGTTGAGCGCCGTTTAATCCGACCGTAACCAAATATATACAGTGCAGGAAAGTACCGATGGTCTATCAGAAGTTACGTGAGAGCGATAAAGTAAGCCATAGAAATCCATGTGATAGACAAGAATGGCTATAATGAAGGCGTCTAATAGTCAACGCCCATTTCGCCCTTCCACAAATAAGAAGTGGATCTTATTTTTATGCGTGATACTTGAAAGCCAAAAAGCCAAAAATCTCCGTGGATATACGATTCACCCAAATATGGCTTCTTGAAACAGATACCGTCTGGACTAATAGTTAGTTAATAATTTTTCCTTATTAAACGTAATTTGTTCAGGTGTGGTGTAAAATTTTGTTACTTCGGAACGAATAGGTATTTCTTTTTGATATTTTGGTAGCGTATTTTTGAATAGTTATATTAAAAATGCAATAAAATCCAATTTTTTGAACCCCCTAATGTGGTTTCCCCCTTTAATAATCAAAGAAAGCGCGCATACGAAGAGTTCGGCTGTGGTGTCGGACATGCGTAAGCGTGGTCTAGCTGTGGGCAGATGCAAACTCCTCTACGTTTTGCGAGAATGTACAATGTTTACTGTATGAGTACCTAAACGAAATGGCTCACGTGCCCCTCCAAATTGTACCATATGTACAATGTACATAAATTCAAAACACTGATATGACGTATTATTGATTTATAGTCACCAATAATATCTTATCAAAATACAAATGTGTTAGTAATGGGTTAAGTACATGAGATAGCAAGATTTCAATAATATTTATTACTGTAATACGTTGTTGAAAAAATATTTTTGAGTTAGAACAATGACTGACAAAAGTACCTATACATTCATTTATTTATTAATGTCACTGTTCTAATATCAATTGTACAAGATCACTCGAAAATGTTGGATGTAATTTTGTTGCTTTTAATGTTATCTGAATACTAATAAGTATGTTTTCATAAAGAAAAGTTATTTTGATAAAAAAAACAATGGAGCAACCGTTGACCAATCTCAGCCAGATGGACATCAAATGTTTTTTTCTTACACAAATTCCGTATATTTGGATGCATTTGGTTAGTCGGTATTACATAACACAAACATAAAGTTTGGGTGGTTTATTTTTAATAATTCAGGAGATGTGGCCACAAGAATGTGCCACTCGATGTGCCATATGGCTTAGAAGTGATTATGGATCTTAATTACTTACTTTCATAAGAAAAAGCAAATATTAAAACATGACAAATAAAAAAAGTACGCTAATCTTTTTGACAAGTCCTTGTTTGGTGCTACTCCCGTTCCAGTACTTCACCTTGGTAATAATGAATTATATAAATTATAGCATATTTAAACGTCAACGACTGAAAAAAATGCTTACTGTACGTAATAACATTTACTCAGCACTTGAAAAAAAATGGATTTTGTACCCTAATCAGACCGTTTGCAGAATACGAACGAAAAGTGAAATCTAAGTGAAATTCCTGAGTATCCTTTCTGATAAAATTTACTCGTATGACTGCACAGGGTGACCAAATTCGAAACTTTTGGAGAGTGTCTCATATTTTCTGAAAAGATAGGAAAAAAAGTAGTTGAGATGTTACAGGCTAGCAGTGGCGGATTCTAAAAACAAGTTTTGCAATCAAACAATTAAAAAAACATTTTTCTAAAAAAAAAAACAAAAATTTTAATGTTTTTTAATTTATTCTATTTGATCTGTGATTTTTTTTCAGACCATTTGGATCCGCGCCTGCAGGCTAGATTTTAGAGAAAAATTGAACGTCGAAAACCGCATCTCGATATCTTGATTCGCATAAGAGATACAGGGGGTTCTTAAATTTTGGCTGTTTTCTATGAAGTTCTATAACTTTTTTGAATGTGAACATATTTGATTTTTGTAAAGAAGCTATCTACCTTTCAAATGACGTCTCATACATAATATTTACACAAAAAAGTTATTTCAAGGTTTGAACGCCAAACATGTTTTTTTTTGACAATTAAGTGTATTTTGAAATGTCGATGAACAAAAAATGGGCAGTATCAAATAAACAATTGATTTACAGAATAATACATTTTTGAGTTCATTTCTTGTACTTAAAAAATATACGATTACAACTTAAAAACCTGAAATTATTGAAAAATATCGTGTACGCCACTGAATTTTACGTAATAGACTCTGTAAAAGGCGCCTGTAAGAAGGTAAAATATTTTCATATACAAAAAAATTATAACCCATCATAGAAAACGATCAAAATTGAAAAACGCCCTGTATTGAAAATCAATCCCGGGCCGTTTCTGAACTACTTTTGTTGTATTTTTTTGAGAAACAGAAGAAAAAAAAATTGAATTTGGCCTACCTTCTATAGGAAAGTGCTGTTATCTGTTTCCAGTTATCATTATTCATAAGAAATAACAACCTTTATAGACAAACAACTGCTTTTAGATAAGACAATGTTTATTTACCCTCCTATAAAAAAAATTCGTTGTTGGTCCCAACATAATTATTTTCCTGTTCTGGCAACCACAAAACTAAATTTTTCAATAGAAAAATAAACCATTTCCAGAAAATAAGATTACTAATTGTCTCTTATAACGACTATATTTTACAGGTGGATGTGGTATAGTAAAAAAAACGCGTGGACGTAATGAATATTCGGCTTACGTGATTGGAAGGCATTATGGTTTGGTGTTAAAGGTTAAATAATTACGGCCTGTGATCAACAAAAAGATATCAGCTCATATATTTACACATAAGCTGCGCTTTATCTAAAATCGCAGTCATGAGCTGTAATTATAACATAAGTACATACTATTTTACAAATGACCAGAAATCTGAATAGGTACTTAAATAAATTAAAAAAATTAAGTTCCTCAGTCACTTCGATGCTTGGTCTATTGTCGAAGTATTGCACGGAATATTGCACAATATTAATAGATACTTACATACAAATCAATATTACAGCAAAATATCTGAATTATTAAACAGTTACGAAGCACTTAATTATTCAGTTCAAGTTCAAAAGGCCATAAAAAATATGGGATTTATCCACGTGTAACGTAGTTTATTGATTTACAGAAGTTATAATGACGTGTTATTAGATGTTATTAGATGAATTATAAACTGAGAAGTTTTTCCGAGAAATATTTACCTACAGTTCAGAATGAAGTACATATCCAGAAATTTAATTTTTTTAAAATTATATTATACTTACTTACATATTAGTTTATTTGTTTTATTAATGATTATTGATTATTCATACGTTCAAACTAAATTTTAATAACGGGTTATATAACAACAACAATTATTTACTACACTTCTGTAATTATGTTTGAAAAGACAAGAACTGGTATTAGATAACCTTGCTAGAAAATTAACGCTATGGAAAAGTTAATCACTGCTAAGATAATTAAGGACAATTTTAAAAATATGTATCTGCATCTAGTAACAGCTTTGTCATTATATATAAAAATGAATTTGCCGATTTATGAATACAATAAATGCTATTACCAGTGTCTCTTTATCTTTAATATCATTTAGTTCTTCTCATAAAATTTCTTTATAGGTACTACACATCACACCACCATAGATAAAAAAAATTGTTCAGACTAGGTATACCCGAGGGTATACCAATGTATAACTGCATAAGTATGACGAATATGAAATTGTAATTAAATGATTATATACATAGTAACCTAGGTATAGGTATTACTTGTTCTGGTAGGTAATACCATAGTAAACAAACTTAAATACATGACTCTGCACTAATATTGCAAAATTATTTCAAATTAATTACCTATGCAAAATGTAGCTAACTTATTTAGGTAAATTTCTCACCTTGCACATCCAATAAACCTTTTGATAATTATTTGCATTGCATGATTTAGATATAAGAAAATTATTTGTGGTACAATAATTAAAATTCATCTAATTTAATCAACGAAATTTTGTTTGTAAAATAGTACAGAATGCAATGGCAACAATGCAGTGATTATGTTTCAGACCACCGTACGTACGTAATTTACACTTCGAAGATGCCCTCCTAAATACGTAATATATGTATTTAGAAAAAAATTGACTAATAAATAGTAATTAAAATTTGCTACTAAATACTAACCTAGAGTACTGAACAACAGCCTGACAACTGACATTAGGATGAACCTATAAACCACCGGGTCGTACGGTATGGTGCCTGTAGTGACATTATTGTATCCTGATGCGATTTTTTCGTACTCCTCTTCGCCAAAATTTGTTAAATCATGTTCCGACAGCTCCGTAAGGCCGAGTCCTATTTTTAAAATTTCGTCGATCACAAATAGCGGGGGCACTCTAAGCACTACTTCCACTAATCCCAAAACTCTCCCACGGAACGACATTTCATTGCATGTATTAGTATTTGGAATTTTCAACGTTTTACTGTATTTTTGTTTAAAGAACTTTGCAGATTGACAAACGTCATTGACAACTTGCCCTAACTTTCATTTTGGTTGGTAAAACAGATGATCCGACTCGAGCGGCATCTAGTAATAAACGCAGGCACTTTACTTGGACAAGCACAAACCGTTGATTGAAATATTCTGTCCTTCAATCAATGCACAAACTACTAAACGTTATTTAATGAAACGGTTTTGTATTTACTCCATCCCTGTTTATCTTTTTTAATTGTAACATATTACGTACGCGTATATTATTTGTAAGTACTATCATTTTTAATATTAGGAATTGTTTAGAACCTACCATCTATTAGCTATTAATGGAACAACAAAACGGCTGTGTCGTAGTATTCTGCATTTGTAAATATTATAGTGACCTAACTTACCACTGACTGTGCCACCTCTTGGAAAGTAACGTATAAACGTATATTTTTATTTTATGGTTATACAGTGACCTATATTTCAATTAGGTGCGCCACCTTTCGGGAAATAGACGAACTATGGTCTATATATCCAGATTTCTATTTTGATTTTTAAAATCACAAAGTAGATAGTTGTATTCATTCTAAGATGGCAGTAGAACAAAAATAATAGCTATTTTAAAATATTGTTTAGCTTAGTGAATACTTACATTAAGAAATTATTAACTTTGTTAATGATTGTTCAGTACAATTTGGATTGTAAAATGATATTTAAGAATTCAGGGAGGAAAAATTTATGTTATTTAATGGGAAAATATTATAGAAGCAATCCATTTTTCATCGTTCTAGGGACATTAATGACGAGTGAGGCTAAAAAGGCCTAGAAAGACTTTATGAGAATATTAAGCTAAATAGAGCTGCTCTCATGTTGATTAATACGTTATTTTGACAAGGAGCGGTGTAAGGCTATTAGCTAAAGACTCACTAATGATCTCGAGCGATGGCATATTAGTGTTTTCCAGTGCACATGTGTTCGGGTGAGTATTTTTAGTAACACGACGAGTAACAAACCGCTCATTTCTACATCGGAGTTTGAGAGGTGTCGTTTTTTAGGCGGCCCCCTGTCATTTTTCATACCTAAAAGCTACCAGCGGCTGCAAGGGTTAAAAAAAGTCCGCGACGCGTCCTGATTTACGGCGTAATGGATACCTTTCTTTGTTTGCGTTTTTTGTGGGCGACGTCAAAATATGTACGCGATAAATCGTTGAGTTGTAATCTGTTCCGTTGGATCACCAACAAAACGATGATTTAACATGTGCTCTGGTTTTTCGGACAGTGTTTACATTTATCTATGACTCGTGTTGCAGGAATCGCGTTTTAACAGCGTCATGTACTGAATTAAAAAAACAAGGATAAGTAGGAAAGTAGTTGTTGTAATCTTTATTTTCCAGAATTAATTTAAGGGCATTTTATTTATATTTCCAAAATTATCTAATTTTATGTAAAATAAATATAACATGTATGTGTGAACAACATTTTGTATGTGTGATAGTATTATTAATAATGTACAGAGTAAGTCAAATTCCATGTCATTTAAAGGATCTTAGAAATTATAAGCATAGAAAAGTTCGATGGTATAGTTGACCAAATCTAGAAAGATACATACCTTTTCTGCTTTCTCATGATATATAACACATATGAGAAATACTGGTAGTTTTATACAGGGTGTTCTACAAACTCTATGACAAACTTTGACAGGTTGTAGCTGGGTTAATTTCAAACATTTTTGCTTATATAGGGTGATTCCCAACTTATCCAAAAAAATTTTGGAATAGATGCAGCATGAGAAATGGAATCAATATCGTAAAAAAATTTTTTGTAAAATCCTTATAGTTTCTGAGAAAAAAAATATTGAAGTTATAGTACATTTAACCACTACATAGCTGGACAACTGTAGTCTCTAGTCATTCGCCACGTGGCCTCAGCGACTCCGAATACTGAATTCGGATTTTGCAATCGTCGTTGCGATATCTACTTGCTATCTGTGGTGTTTACAACAGGTTTTTAGTAGTTAGTGTCAAAAATGGGTAGTTTGTGTCAAAAATGGTTTGCGTGTACTCGGAGTTGATGGATATCGTTTTAATTTATGGTGAAGCATTTGTGTTATGGTGAAACAAGACAACATTTGTGTTATTTCGTAGAAACTGAGTACAACGGACCCAAATATGTTTACACATTGGCGGATATAATTTTGAACAATTGTTGTAACATCGGGTTTGTCAAATGATTTTATTATTTAAAAACACAAATTAATTTTATTAATTATTAAAGGCAAAAGCAGTTGAATTTGCCGATATAAAATAGGTGCGATAAAATTCTATTTACATATTTCTTTCCTTACGAAAGTTTTTGTCCGTTTTTATCACACCGCCATGCCGGTCGCATTGTGCGGGGTCAGGTTTTACAGTGGACCAGTTTCCAGTGCCGTGCAGAAGTGTATTTTTAAATCATTTTCGAACTGCCCTTTTTGATTTTTTCTTTACAAAATTGTATTTGTAAGGGTCCTCTGTACATCCAGAATTTTTTTTTGATAAGTTCTGAATCACCCTGTATAGGTCCGATTCGTTTTTGTTTAGAAATTACAAGCACTTTAAAAAAATATAATTTCATATTTCAATCAAAGTAGCCTGATACATAAAAATGATGGTTGTTATATAGTCTTTCCGATCTCAATTGAAGAACCAAGAGGTTGGCGGTATGTACCAGGTTGTATTTATTTAGCCGTACCCATATACAGGTCTGGTCGCCCTGTTGAAGAAGAAAGGCGCGCGAGCAAACGCGGTATAAACACAGCCGCACTGGGTGACATGGCCATAAATTCAGTTATCAACAAATGGCCTAGCAGTGCAGTGCAGCAATGCGAAATTTGGTGTGACTCTGGTAATTTTAATTTATTATAAGCACCTTCTATTAATCATTCATATTACAATTGGGAAAGGGAGAAATAAAAGGGATATTTGGTTTACTAATATTATTACGACAGACCTTTTGAAACGGAACAAAACGAAATTTACCACCAATATAATAAAATTGTTTGAGGACATAAATAATTAAATTATGTTGTTGGCCAAATGAACATAATAGAAATTTTCTACACATTATATACAAATTATTATAATTGTTTGCATTTAGCAGAAAACTTTTTTAAGAACGCCTATGAAACTCAATCAATTTTATTGCTATGCGTTTTTATACATATTCAACTGACTTCGGAAAGACTATTATTCTTTGTGTCATTTTGTTTATTCATTTGACACTGAGCCTTAAACTGCTAAATAAAAAATGCATTTATTTACAACTGAAGATTATGCAGATATTGTCTTTGCACATGGGTATTCCAAGGGAACTCCAGACAAGCAGACCGCAAATACCGACGAAGATACCCAAATAGACATCAATCATTTCGTAGACTTCGAGAAGAAGGTAACACCACTCCAAAAAAGGTCATTCGTTCTATTGAAGCGAATGCACAAAATGAAGAAGAAAGAGAGATGCTGTCATTAACAACTCTTCAATTGGTGTTCAGTGTATAGCAAATAATCGTCATTTATTACCGAAATTTGTATGGCATATATTGTACACAGAAATGCTACATCCGTTTCATCGCCAAAACGTACAAGCGTTTCATGCTGGAGATGCTGCTCAGCGATTAGAATTTTGTCGGTGGTTACTTCAACAACTTGAACAAAATGATAGATTCATTTCGCTTGTCATGTGGTCTTGATGAAGCGGGTTTTACTAGGGACAGCATAAATAATAATCATAATGAACATATCTGGGCGTTACAAAATCCGCATGCAATTAGATTAAGACGATATCAGCAACGTTTCAGTGTCAATGTGTGGTGTACCATTTTCAACAATAATTTACTTTAATAATTTGTTTTTTGTCATCATAGGCAATTTTTAAATGGCAACATTTCTCAAAACGCAAAAAGTTTGTTTCAATCAAATTTATTTTTTGTCATTGCAGCTAAATGAGGATATATTTCATTAAATGTGCGGCATGTCCTGTTCAGAACCTTGTTACATTCTCTGTGAATAAAGAATAAGTTTTAAAAAATCACTTCTTCCATTTTTAGGAACACAGAAACGCCAGCGAGTCTTTTTTTGGTGCTTTGACACGGCATTTATCATTTTGTTTTCATAGGTACCTATCTATGAGTTTTTTCCATGAAACATGATTTTTCGCACAGAAAAGTGATGATAAATCAGAAACCATCAAGAATAACTATAGCAACCCTTGTATGTACTGACGTATATTTTTCTAATGAATCCAGAAATGAGAGAATAAACAGGGTGTTCCATTAAAAAAAATGACACGTTTGAACTTCCTTGGGTTTGTCAATTAATTTTCAGGGCTCTGGCTAATTTTGAAAACATCGTAAGGAACCCCATGACATCTACTTTAATTGACCCAAAAATCGTGAGATTTTCGCATGAACTGTTTCTGAGGCATATACTTTTGAAGCCAACAGTGACGCGTGCAATTTTTTTAAATCGCCTTGTCTTGAAAAGGCTTATTTTAAATATGGTAAAGTTTATACAAAATGATTTCAAAAATGCAATCATATAAGGGTCTTCCATTTAAAATAATAAAGTTGTTTGGTGGCAACTTTCGGTATAAGCGGAAGTGCAACAGTTTTGAAAATATTTTCATTGAAAAGTTCATGGCTGGCAATCTGTGTATTCAAAGTTTCAACAAAATCCTGTCATGATAACTTCGTATCCTTCTAATGAACCAGTTTCATGAATATCCCTGTATATACATAAATCCTTAACTTTTCGAAGAAACTTGAAGTGATCAAAAAGTTAGTAAATGAATTTTAGACATATTTTTTATAAGGAAAAAATTTTATTGAAAAAAAAATGACAAGAAAAAATGTCATATTTCAACCCCTTATAAAAATACATATTCTTCAGGGTGGAAAAATTTCAGAAAGTGTAGTTTTTTAATTTGACAGATATTGTTCACTAGGTTTATTTAACTTGATATACATGGAAGATAAAAATGAAAAACTATTTTTTTTTTGAAATTTTTGTAGTGGCGTAACTTTTCAGGGAAGTATTTAAAAAAAATTTTATACCAAAGACCCCTATTAATTTTCATCAGAGAATTACCCCTTACATTTTTTCGGTGTTATTTAGATACACCCTGTATATATACAGTGTATCCCCCGGATGGAGTAGCGTACTCTTGTAAACTTTTTTATTGTTGATTTTTCGAGAAAATGTTATTCTTGATAAAAAGTTTTGCTTATCTTAGGAAGCCATGGGCAGTAATCAAATATGTAATAAAGCATACAGGGCGTCCAAAAGATTATAAAATGTGAAATTTTCCCTAAGCAAAGTGCCTTTAATTTTTGTTTTCGTTAAAAACTGTATTTAACAAAGTTGTTCGAAAACTCAAGAAATGCTTAAATACTGGATTTAGTCAAAAAATCTTACTTAAAGCAGAAATTGTAAAAAATAAGTAAACTTTAATTTTAAATTCATTGTTTTATTTTATTCGCATATTATTGTATTTTTTATGCGATAAAAAGCCCAAACCGCAAATTTTAGAAAGATATAAATTTGAAGGTATTGGTACTAAGAATCTCAAAAAAAAAAAAATTGAGAGCAAAAAAATATGACCATTTTGAGAAAAACTATTTTCCCTCTATCAGGTAAAATAAGAATTATTTTATCGTGTCAAAAAATAAAAAAAATAAGCAATCAAAATTCAATCGGAATTTTTTTTTATTTTTCTTTTCAGCGATGCATTTTCCGAGTACATAATAGAGGGAACTGTCTGAGAGGAAAAAGAAATAATAGAGATCCTCTTATTTTTGACCTAGAACAATAAAGAAACATTTTGGAGTAGCTTGATGACAGGTCCACATGGAGCTCTGCATGATTTGAGGTGGAATCAGCCAAATAGCTTGATGGAACAATTTCTGGGTTGGTTGCCTCGTCGTCGGTTTAGGTTTCTTGACGTTTCGAAAGACATATCGCTCGCTTTAAAAACTCGAAAATTTTCAGTTACTTCTGAAAATCTTAGTGCTTTTTCCACAGTTTTAAAATAGATACTTGGAATAAAAATAGGAAATAGGTAGCCAGGAATACGGTCCATTTGCGGCCTTAGTAGGTAAATACATACAATCAGATTTCTGATTTCCAGATAATATTTTCAACCACGTTAATCATTATTCGCGTTTGAAACGTATGTGTAAGAGATGTAATCTACCAAGTCCATTACAATTTCCAATATCTCCCTCTTCCGTCCTCTCCTGCGGTACGGCAGGAAGACGGGCGGCACGCCTGGGCGTCCGGTTCAATATACCCGGGCGAAATAATAGAAAGCGGCGCGCAGCGCGTCGTTACCACTTTTTGTCATTATTAGAGAAACAAAAGACGCGGCACAATGGCCCGTACGAGGCGGAACAAAGCCACCTGAGAATGGCGTCAAATCAGCGGCGGCAGCAGCAGCAGGCCGGCAACCGAAGCGAGAAACAGCGCCGCGACGCCAATTCCCAGCCGCATGACACATAATAACGAAGATAAGCCCTTTGTGTAATAGTTCTATTGCATAATAGTCGCGCTACGAGTCCTTATCAGAAAATGACTCATAACAACTGACAGACGCGAACAGGAAATTGGAATAAGAAATTTTGGGGCGTAAAATGAAAGATAGTCGTCCCGTAATTTCCTACCATCCACGGTGGCCATTTGTAGTCTGAAGTGGAGCGGCGTGGGTGCGCAGACGGCGGTCGGCTCCGCCGCCGCTCGACTGGAAAGTTGGATGTGCCTTTCGGGGGGAGCGAGAGCGCTGCTGCGACGCTCTGATGTTCTATTCACTACACGGCTACCCTCGTTTCTCGCGTTCCTCCTGGACTACACTGTTAGCAGGAACGGTACGGTACGTTCATGCATGAAAACTGAATAGAATGGGGAATCTAATTTTTTTAACAATATGTCCAGGTAATACCATAAATAATGTAGTTATTTTCTTTCAAAATTGATTTGAAATTGATAAACATATATTCGTAACAAGATATGCAGGGTGTAACCTTGAATGGAAGTCATATTTATACAGAGGCTACCTTTGGTCTTTAGAAAACGTTTGTTTTCTAAAATTCAGGACAGGATTTTTTAACCTCGTTTTTATACCCGTTCATTGGACAAGCTAGTGTGATCTAAGCCACATCGCATGCACACTAGGGAATTGCGGTGTGCATTGTTGCCAAATCTCATAATTTAAAGGATTGGTTGTAACGACAAATTTTATTAAAATGCAAATTTCTGCACCACCTGCCTTGCAGTACTGCTCTTTGACGGGTGGCTTCTATTGAATCGGTGTTCGCAACGAGCCCTATCTTACACTAATCTTACAAACATTTCCTTATTCCATATTTGTCACTCTAATTAATCCATTTGATACCGTCTTCTTACAACAGCATCATTTTCTCCTGACAAAGGATAGGCTCTAACCATATCAACTGTTTACTGATCCGTTTACAAGCTTTTTCATAATACATATCATACAGAAACTTGAATATGAAAGCACAAAAATACACTGTACTGTCACTAAACACTCAAATAAATAACCTTATAAGATTATACTGTAGTATAACAACCCCTGGTTCGATAAAAAAAATAAACGTAGTTGTGGCCAAAAATATGTGATCGTCATAAGGAATCCCTACGTTGTGTGTATTTAATTTTTTATTGACCGGAAGGCGCTGGCTACTAACTTTGTAGAGGGTGATGTATGGTTTAATTATATAAAACAAAAGCAGAGTAAATACACCTAACCTTTATTTACATACAATTCCAATTAAACATGTGACAAATAGAAAGAACAACAAAAACATTAACAACCATTTAACATAAAATGAGAGTGCCAGGCTCACCTAGAACTCCTGTGGGGAAAGAGCATGGCAGAGAAACCCACGATCGTTGCTCTTACCACCCAAATATAAATACAAAACAACCGCTAACCAAAGGTATAAAATAAGAACCTTAGCTAATGATAAATAAGACCTGTCTCATTTAATGTGTCACTAAATGTCATCTGTTATCTCATATTAGTCATACACACTTCCAAGTAAAACTGAAGATGTTTGATGTTAGTTAACCGGCAGAGCCGGAAGGTACTGGAGTCCCATACGGGAGGCAATCCAGCTATAGTTGAGATTTCGGAAGATCCTTCATAACACTGGAGTCCCATACGGGAGGCAATCGAGCTTAATCCAGATTCGTTCCGCACGGGCGAAAATGTTAGTATACTCAACAAGGCTCGTACAGACGTATGACATAAAGTGAGCAGAAGAAATCAAAGAACAAATGATAAAACAAGTTAAATGTGAAACAAAGTGGTCGTTAATGCAATATCTGGGCAGTCACGACAATATACATATTTTAACATGTAATAAATAATGAGCAATCTATAATAATAATTGTAACAATTTTATCTTAGAGAAATATACGCCCCTGAGCGTAAGACAATGAAGGCTAAACATATACAGAATTACTATCATGAAACATCTATGTTTTTCGAACAACGTAACCATGACAAAACAAGTAACCAAGTAACCATGAAACAAAAAAGTTGTTATTGTAATGTCTGGCAATCAGGACAATACATATATTTTTAACATGAAATAAATAATGGGCAAACTTTAAGTATAATTATAACAATTTTACCTTGGAAAAATATATGCCCTTGAGCATATAGCAATGGAAGCTAAACTTACAAAGAATTATTATCATGAAACATCTATAATCATCACAATCATAAGATTATATAGAACAATTAACAACCTGCTAACTAATAACACTTTAAACAATTAACTTTTCACGACTTTGACACACTGCCCGCAGATCGTCTTGCTACTTATCTGCACACTGTTCTCACTTCAACTACCTATCTTCGACTATTTAGGCTTCCTTCCAGAATTTCCTACCTAAGTGCCTGTTTTTTGTGCTTCCTTCTATCGACCGTTAATATTACTTTTTCATTGTTATACAACACCCATGTAACAGGTGACGTCGAAGTTGATAAGATAAGTACGGTTTTGCACAATACACTTGCATGCACTACACGGATCTTCTCGTAAATCGAACTGAAAACCACAAAACATCAATGAATACTAAAAATTAAGCTGAAAACTAAAATAAAAATGTAATAAAATGAAGCGGTGGCCGTTTGTTCTTTTCCCGTTTACCATCCCGTCATATTGAACAAAGTGTGCAGTCAACTCTCAGTAACAGTTTTTCAGAAGCGGCAATACGACATTTTAACTGAACACTGAACACTAACCTCGGTTGTTCCTCGTAAGCTTTCGGAACAAGATCGAATTTTGCTTAAATTTAAACTGTTCACGATTTAATTTTGTTGCTCTAATAAATTGTCAAACAACTAACAACACTTACATATTTAACATTATTAAAAACTTGACTATACCAAATTTCATTAGATACATTACATAGCTTTTTGGAAAGATATGGCTAAAAAAAATCATCTTATTTTTTATGTTCTACAAATGGGAAAAGGCACAGGAAAGGACTATTTCCAAAAATCTACTTTGATTTTCGACAATAAATTGAAGTCTAATATGACTATTATAATTTTTTTTGTCAGTCGACTACGGATGTATTTATTAATATACATAGGTTTTCGGTTTAGGTGAATCTAACTTTAATTATAAGTACTATTTAAAAGAATGTTCTGATTTTTTAAATAAACTATTTTGTTATCTCGTATCTGTTTTACGTAGGGCCTTATTTGTTTCCAAGATCAAATTTTTTCTGTCTTGATTTTAATTAAAAAAAAAAATTGGCGTCAGTTAAAACAGACATATTTGAGAATTTTGAAGAATAGAAGAAAAATTAATCTGTTAGAATTGATAAAAATACTAATTTTTGTTAATATAAAGAATACATATAAAATATGTCTGTGCTATCTAGATTTTGATACAATTTGCATTTTTGTTCTCTTCCTATTTAAACAAACTTTACATGTAACAATTACCCTAATAAATCTTAGGTTAGCATATTAATAATAGGGTTCCATGTTGCTACCTTCTGTGTCCATTTTTCTCATATCGAGCGACCCTTCGCGTTTCCATCAGAAGTGGGATTTTTGACAGTGTAGGAGGGTGCGCGCTTATTTCAAGGGAGAGAAGAGCTTTATCTGCAGTTATATTATTACATTATAACAAGTGGCTCGAGAACGGAAATTACACAAACTATTTTCGAATAGTCTCACTCTCAGTGTTTTAGTATGGCGTGTTGCAGATAACGGCGCCATTTCCGTTCGTTTTACAGCACGTTTTCGGTGCGATCGGACACTTACAGCCGAGCTGATACACATTGGGAAAAATTGCCGCAATTATTAAACCCTCTCCAGCGATTCTGCCTTTAGAAAATTAATATCACTTTTAGGACAAAGCAAAATAAATTTTCTAATCGTCAGGAATTTGGTTTCTATTCTGCGGTGATACAATTATTTGAGTTTAGAATTGTACAATTTATTTGTTCCTATATAATAAAATTTATTGTTAATTATTATTAATAAAGTGCATTTTAGTTCAATAATGATGTAAGGTATTTTTCACTAGGTACGTCATCAAGAACTAAAATTACATGCTTCATGTACAAAGTCATTCACAACTTACCCAAAAAGACTTTGGCGATGTAAGCGATATTAAAAATATAATAATTAATTAAATAATACATTTCGAAAAAATAAAAAAATGCTTTGTCACATTTAAAAGGACTGTCGTGTGATTATTAAAATGTATCTTAAGTTTTTGCGTACGCCGATTTAGTTCGATAAATGCCTTCAGTATTACTGTGGTTTTCGTAGTGCTCTTATTACTGTGGTTTATTGTTTACATCAGTTGTGTAGGGCAATACAGAATTGATGGATACTGTTTTAGCTTTAATAAAACAAAATGCATTTAGCTGCTTCTTGCTTGCATGCAGAATGTTTTCTATGCGGTAAAACAAGAAAGCGAAAGGGAAAATTGGTGACCGAATAGTGGAATAAAGGGGGTCGCAGGCTTCTATATCATATTAGAGCAGCTGAGGAGCAAAAGTTAAATACAGGGTGTTAATGAACTTATGTCAAATATTTTTGTAAATATACGGATTTGTGATGAGTGAAATGTAATTTTAAAACTGAGAATTGCTGATTTTCATAGATGTTCGATGTACCCACCATTTGGTTGTACACAAGTTTCAGCGCGACGTATCCAATTTGCTCGCACGCGTTGCAACATTACTACCTCCTCTCGAATCGTATTACCAGAAGTCTAAAGGGGTGAGGTCCAGGGATCGAGGGGGCCATCTAACTAGGCTGCCACGACCTATCCAGCGATCCGGAAAAGTAATGTTTAGAAAGTTGCGTACACTCCAAAAAAAGTGAACAGGGGCTCCGTCATGCAGTAACCACATATTTTGCCGAACATTTAATAGCACGTCTTCAAATAACTCCAGGAAGTGATTTTGCAAAAAATCTAGTTATGAAGCACCGTCTAAGCGTCTAGGCAATTCAAAAGGTCCTATTAAGGTGTCATTAACGATACCGGCCCACATTTTCTCTGAAAACTGTTGCTGAAAGGCACCTTGACGTATTTCGTGTGGATTTTCGATAGTCCAGTGGTGAGTGTTGTGGACGTTCGACTGAAGCATGCTTCATATGGTATATGGTATTTGCGCTGTAAATTGAGGATTTCTTGTATGTTCCTGAAGCAACCAATCGCAAAAACCTCCACGTAGTGGAATATCCTCAGGAGTAAGCGCTTGAGCAGGTTGAATATGAAATGGGTACAACTGAGCTTCTCGCAATGTCCGCCACACAACAGGATGCGAAATATTTACTTGCTGTGCGATATTTCTGGTGCTACGACGCGGATCTTCTTCGACGAGATCTAAAATCATCTCCAAAAAATGTCCAAAACTCTTTGCGCTACAGCAACAAATGTTCGCGGTGCGGGGTCGCTTCGTTCAGGATATTTTGCACCGTACACTTGACAAGCTCTGTGGGCATTTTCGATTATTACGCCATAAATTACAAGCATATCATAATATTTGTGATTGCTAAATAAATGCGCCATTTTCAAAAGAAAACTTGTAAATACGGCTATTAAATGTGCTCTCAAAAAACAGCACAGCAATCACTACAACAATTACAAATCGATTTTCGAACATAGTCCGGCCTACAAACCTACAAACTCTTACAAAGTGTTACAGAATTTTTTGTAAGTACTCGCCGCGATGATAATACATGTATTTCAGCAGTTCCAAAACAGTTTTAAACTTCCGATACAAGTTTGTGACATCAGTTAACTCAGCTTTTGCTCCTTTTTCACCCCTTCAAATGTTTGACATAAGTTCATTAACACCCTGTAATAGTGAAAAAATTGACCGATTTACAACACGAAAAAACAGAACTATGAAAGATTCTATTTATTTAAGATACAAATTGGTTGTACGTGATACAGACCTGAAAATCAATATGCTGACTTGCCTATTATAATTATGTGTGCATATGCAGTCTCAGTTTGTTCAGCTCGCTCCATTTTATACACGCAGCCACTGTAATGTCGATAAATTAGCCTGCAAGAGAAGGGAAGTTGTTTTTGTAGTAATTAAGACATTCACATGATGCATAAATGTTAATTATACAACATATGTCAATACGTATAGACATATATTTCTCGGTATAACGTTTCAATTAATAATAATGCTGCGGCAATCCCTTGTAATGACGATATGTAAGGATTCCAGTGAGCTGCTGGCATTCTGCAAGTTTACGGTAAAGATTAGCGTGAAAACAAAGGTTTCAAAATAATGCTTTCGGTAAATTAAAGGTTATGTGTGGGTGGAGCTCAATTCGATTTTCAATATAGATATTTAATAGTTGTTATTTTTTTAAGATACTCGAATTTATTTATTTGAGTACAAAAAAACAGGTCAAAATTTTGTTACATCAAATTGTTAAACAGTTGAAATCAATACTTAAAAGTATGTTATAAACTCCAGTAAAATCTTTAATATCTATAAACAGTGTTTACCAATTTGGAAAATATGTTTTTGCTGCTTGAAGTTAAGGTTAATTAAAATTGTTAAAACTTGTTGAGAACCTCTGGATTTGATACATCGTTGTCGCAGATAGTGTGACGTCCATTTTCTGTCCAATTTTTCATAGACAGAACAATTGCTAGTTCATTTTTAGGTTATCATCGGTTCTACTTTACTTTTAATTTTTTATTGCTTAAGTTTCAAGCAAAATTATTACTGAATAAATGTGAAAGTGAAGTCTTTCTACATTAACTAACATTTCTCTTCTTTTTGTGAAAAGGCGGTTTGCCTGGAGTGGAGTGTGTGAGTGTTAGTGAGTGCAAAAAACTTATTCAAAATTAAAATGGGCCAACAATCCAGTAACAATGAATGAATTGACACGGTGAAGTCTTGAAAACAGAGTCAGCCGAGCTATCGATGGAGTCAGCAATCCCAAAATATCACTTCATACTATTGTGGTGTCAGTAGGAATTAAACAAATTATGCAAAAAATATTTCTGCCAATATACGAGTTTTCGAACCTCGATTTATTTACTCTTCAACATCGTCATCAATTTTTTCTGGGTGTTTACAAATTTTTTATTATTTTTCAAAAATTACTTTAATTTGTGATTTTGAACCATAGGATGATAAAAAATAAACAAGATAATAATAATAATGATCTTACCTACAACAAAAAAGTACATATTGACAACTGCTGGAGCAGAGAGGGAATGACACGTCTTATTCTCACATCAAAGTAAGTCTACGCCTTAGATACAATATTCATTTATCAGGTAGGCTTAAATTTATTGAGAAACTCAAAAAATCAACTAAAATACAGGGTTCTCTATTTTCTTCATCAAAAATAGTTTTAAAATATCATTTTTATTCAATTTATTTGCAACTTTTGTTTGCGGCACTTCTTTGTCTCATAAATAGACAAAGGTAACAAAATTTTTGGTTTATGAATAAAGTTTTTACATTTAAATTATAGCCTATTTTAATGGAAAAAAATACCCATCAATTGTGGGGTATATTTTTCAATATTTTCCAGCCTTCTGTGATATCTCGTCTCTCTCGTCACTTTCTCGAAAGGTTCGTACTTTTTGCTTCCTCCTAAAATATACAGTTTCAGAAACAATTAACGGCTTTGCTGCACTGCAGTATCAAATATCCCTTCTGTCACGTGGATTATGATCAAGCCGGCGTAATCTTACGTTTACCGAAAACAATTTGCGCTCGACGTCGGTTTTTTTCTCGCCGGCCTCTGTAAAAACGTGGACCACCCAATCCAGGAGACCGCAACTCGAGCAGCATGCAAGTCAAGGTCTGACTCGAGGCTAATTACCAGTTAATTAACAAACAAAGTAGGCTCGGAAAAAATGACAGCACGACCAAAACAAAAGCTGCACGTCCTCCGAGACAGACAGTCATATAATATCTCACTTCCTTTCCCGTAAAGGGAGGAGAAGCGGGCCCAGCTCGCTTCGCAGGCTGCGCTATTGCATCGTTGCTTTTGGAGCAGTGGCTCAGTGCTAGGGTGAACGCATCTAATTTAGCCCTCTACTCTATATTTTTTCACCTCGAAGATTATAATGATCTGTTTTAACTTTTTATTCATGAAGAAGGCAAATGAGCTTTATAGAACTTGAATCAAGTTTATTTTTTATTTTTTATTGTTTATTGTTTGTTGTTTACTGTTTATTGGTTATTAGTTATTGGTTTTTTATTGATGATTGTTTATTGTTTATTATTTATTTTTTTATTGTTTATTGTTTGTTGTTGTTTGCTGTTTACTGTTTATTGGTTATTAGTTATTGGTTTGTTATTGTTTATGGTTTATTATTTATTGTTTATTGTTTACTCTTTATTGTTTACTGTTTATTGTTTATTTATTGATTTTAATTATTTATAGACGTAAATCCTCAGACAGAGATGTTCGAGGCATAGTGTAGAAAAAAACAATTGATTATTGGATATCGAAAATATAAACGTTTAAAACCAGTTAAAATATACAAGTATGTACATATTACGATGACAGTTATATAGATTTAATGGGTCTATCTCTAACGGTAAGAGGATAATTGTCAAAACAGTGTACTACGAGCATAAGAGGTTCAACAGAAAAGTTAATTAATTAAATAAAGAATATTAATGAAACCATTTTTATCCAACTATAAATCTCAACTGAAAGACGAATAAAACATGAAAAATACGCTCTCTTAATTTGCTTCGAAATTATGATAATAAACACTTCTTTCTTCAGTGAGATTATTACTATCCAAATCCAAATGTAAAATAAGTAAAGTAAAAGTATAAGACGTGATAATAAAAAAGTATACAAATTAAAAATAAGCCACCCCTTGTCTAAGATAATGGGGTCCTAAACTCAGCCATTTCCGAGAAAAAAATTATCAAAATCTCGAACTTACCATAAAATACAATGTTTATCGCTTTTTTGAACTTCTTTATGCTTAATTCTAAAAAATAATAAGCGTTGTAATAAATTTAAAATTCGATAAAAGCTGTCAAGCAATACGCAATTCAGCTTGTATCTGGAATTGGACCGTGTCTGAGTGTTGTTTGCGTACCACTATTTCCTTTGAGGTGTTTTCCAGCGAGTGTGCGAAAATTGGATTCGAAAATGGTGGTGAACATTTTGAGCATAGTTTGTAGTTTGTTTTGTACTTGTGCGTTTAAAAATGACTGGATTTTGCCTTTTGGTAAGTACCTAAATTATTTTTAATACGTATGATTAATTGGACGACGTGAATCTTTGGGTACTTTAATTACATATTTTTCAAATTCATAATTTGATTAAAAGTTAAGTTCCTGTTTTAAGAGATTCATAATTACTAAAATTCGAACTAAAGACTCCCCAATATTAATGCTCGTATTTGAAAACTGTTAATTTTACGCCCCTGTAATATACAACTTTTTTGTTCATTTATACTGACAGTCAAATTTTGTACACCCTGTGTATCCGCTGTCAATTCCTACGCGTTAGTTAGATCTATTTTTATAGTTTCTTCAGACACAAGACAGTGTAGAGAGAGATTTAATTCCACATTAATTTAACTGTTTAGATCATTTAATATTTTTTGGGCTTTCTGAGGTTCGTGAATCAATCGTACATTCCAGGGACGTACTTTATTTTCATAAATTATGAAAAAATATACTTTTTTACGTGAGTGTAATCTAATACAACACGTGGTTTAAAGAAATGATGTATTTTAATCTAAATAAGACCAAACTTAAAATACAATGTGTCGCCACTTACATATTTTCCCAACCTTATCCATAACACTGCAAAAGAAGTTCAGACTTGTATATTCTTACTGTATTCTGTATCAAGATCATACGGAAATATGCTAATTTACTTTTTTATGTTCTCACTCAATTGATGACTTTGTTAATACGATATGTCGTAATATATGATATGTAACAATCAGAATTCTAGTTCGAAGTAGGCGGAAAAATGATTACGTAACCTTAATTAAACAAAATTGAGTTAATTAAAAAAATGTAGAGGTATATTTTTATTAATACTAAATGTATAACATGTGTATTAATATATTTAAATACGGATGTGAGAAGTTTAAAGAAAATTGTGTTAGCTGAAGTTCTAAACCGAAAATAAGGCGTCGAACTTTCCAGGGGACGAAAAGCATCATGTTAAGTTATTATTTCCTTAATTATTCTGTGACATGACTCTGGATTTGATTGAGAGAGTAATTTAATCTAATTAAAAAATATCCCGTATATTTTTCTTGTGTAATACAGTGGAAAGGTGACTGATTTTTCTCAATTACAGTTTCAAATTTATTCTCCTGTTATTGTAAACATTACAGAAGTAAAATATGATTTATCATGCGCGGTGTCCTGAATCCACCCCTGGTTTTTACGTCATGTACGATTCACTCACGGATCTTAAAGTACATAAATTTATAAACACTTTGTCTTCTCAGTGTAACCCGAATTCTGTCGAATCCTTTCTGCAACATTAGCGGCGCAGTTCTCCTCCGCCCCTGCATATCCCTATTAATTACTCATTAACACAGCCGGACGGACAGACATGTGTCCCCGGCGCAACTCGAACGCATCCGACGCGGATTCCCCGCATTCTTCGCGCTGAAACCCGATACGCGACGCTCCGTTCGGCGGCGTTCACATGCTCCCACGTCGAATATTTCATTGTCGTTTATGACCGGAGTGACGACTGCTGGTGACTACCGCAAAAAGACCGAAAGTTTATTAAAAATGGGACCCCGGAATGCCGCGCGACGCTCGAGTTGGTGCTTAATGGCGGAGCTACCGCGCTGGTAATTTCGCGTATTACACTTAATTCCGTTTGACGAAGGATTCTGTTCGTTCTAATGACGGCTGATGGCCCGGGGCTAAATATAAGCCGCTTGTCTCGCGATAGGGCGACAATATTGCGCGGATTAAACGTCGCCCCGCCGAGAACTTTGCCCCGGGTTGCGAATTTGTCGCAGGGCTTCTTCAAGCCCCGAAAGTGTTAAGGAGAAGAAATGGTTGTATACATTTTACATGCTAAGAAAGTCGCAATATTCCACCAACAACATTCTATAAAAGTGAAGGACTGCGAACTCTTCGTTTTCTTATATTTCTTTCAGAATACACAGTAAAAAAGAGTTGCGGAGTATCACTTATAGTATCACTATTACTAAAATTATATCCGAAATTCTCTAAAAATATTCGCAAACTTGACATTTTGAAGTCGAATCATTGAAATTAAAATGTAAAAAAGCCACGCCAGGGGTGCAGATTTGCTGTCACGTTGACGTTAATTGTTTAGTCGAAGTCAACTGTTGTTAAAAATGTTGTGTAGATTATCGAAGTTTGGGATAAAGATACTCCAATTAGCAATTTACAGCGCAATTTTTTTCATATCGCTTTACATGAATTAATATAGAGAGAAGGAGAAGGGTTTTGTACTCCCTTTCAAAGAAGAAACTGATAATCTGGTAAACATGACAGGTCGCATTGAACATAACCCAATTTTGTCTCTTATTTCAACGCCATTGTTATTTATATTTTTCCTTCCTTTTAACAGAGAAACTTTTTAACTATGCTCTATTTCATATTTCCATCGTTTTCATCTTGATATTGCCACAGTTTAACCATCGGGCGTTTCTTTAAAGCTGTGACGTGAACGATGCAATTAGGGTCCATCAGGCGAAATCCATAACTCGTCGTTAAGGGCTCACCGGATCCTTACAAATAGCGCGCGATAGCCATCTCCGAAAAAAAATAGTAGTCAATTATTGCTACTATCTGCCGAGATGGCCGGGATGGATACCACCAATTTGATCAATTCAAGTGTAATATTACATTCCGTTTATCCTCCTCTGGCCGTATACCCGTCCTATATACCTGTCCGGACTAATTAGGAGATAAATCAAGCGCTGCTACCATCCTTAGTTTACAGTACACACCTGGCTGACGGGGCTACTGGGGCTCCACGGCCAGTAGCTCGCGCTTATCTCCAAGACTGCCTGGTATAGCCAGGGTTAAATGTAAATAAAACACTGTAATTATAATACTAATCTTTGCTCTTTACAGATAATTAAAATTTATTGTCGAAGAGCCAAAATCTACACTGAAAAAAAATTATAGATAATTACACACTACATATTTGCAATGGCTTTTATACATAAAAAATGTAAATCAATTGGACATACACAATACCTTGTGTATAATAATGGGTTTCTATGTATATTTTTTAAATTTTCTCTTTCATGTGATTGGTTGATAGCGACTTGCTATACAGGGTGTTTCTGCAATAAGTCTGTTCATTGAAAAGGGCGATAGACGACACGAAAATAAGCTATTAATTTTTATTAAGCAACTGATGATCTAAAACATTACATTTTAAATTGAAAAAAAAAAATCACATACGTAAAGGTTTAAACAAATTTAAAGCCGTTCCTGGTGCGGCAGCCAGCTGTACCTTTGATATCGAAGCTGCCGCGCGCCACAGTGCGAAAGCACTTATGGCGGTTTTGACGGTTTAAATTTTATGTTCGAAAATGCTGAAATTCATTCAAATCTCGTTTGAAAGTAATACAAAAATTAATCGAATTACTTACCAATAGACGATATGCTCTACAAAAACTGTTGAAAGTTGTTTCCATTTGTTAATTAATAAATATGCTTCCAAACCACGATCAAAATTCGTCAGCATCCATTTGTTGAATTTCATTAGCTACAGCAAAAATGCGCTGTTAAAGATATGTTGTATCGACTATAGGCGTTCGGTACACATTTTGTTTCACACACCCTCAAATAAAAAAGTCCAGAGGGTTCATATCCGGATTTAGTGCTGGTCAATGTACAAAGCCATTTCGCCCTATCCACCTTTCCGGAAAGTTGGTATGTAAAGAACATTGGGGCACGGATTTGTGAAGGGACGTCTCCCAACAAATCTGGTAGGAAAAAACTCTAAATAAGCAGCACCATTTAAACGTGCATAACACCACACACATTCACTGAAAACCGTTGCTGGAACCGAAATATCTATACAACGCACACTGAGGGAAAAAGTTTTTTTTTTCAAACATGACTACAGGTCTCAAATCTCAACTAAATAGACCGTTCGAAAGATTAAAATACTCGTAAATAACCGCATTCTCCGATCTGTAGAACTCCGTGAGCACATAACTTTTTAATACTTAATATATTAAACTGTAATAAATGATTATTTGAACACGAACGTTTATTGTATGCAATTAAATCATTTATTTGATTGAAATGAATCGTTTATTTATTGCAACCAAATGAAAATTTGTAGGTACCAAACTACTGGTTATTAAATCACAGTATTTAGAAAAATTCTAAAAGAAATAATAACACGTAAATCGTTCACTAACACAACAAAAACTGTAATTATGATATATTTGCATCAGAGTGAACGAAACAGACTCCACTTTGAAATTGAATTTCTTGTTTATGAATTGTTTGTGTGACCGAAATATACAACAAAGAAAAATAGAAAATACTTTTTGAAATTGCATGCTCCGTAAGCTCCATATAGTGAAGAAATAGTGTTATTAATAATTTATTTCGCGAAAAATGCTTTTTCATTTGTCTTTCTTCAATATAGTCCATACAATATTTGTTGAGATAGAATTCCAATAAAACCTTCAGTTGCAAAACACAGTATGCACTGAAAGCTGAAACGGTGAACGCCACGCCGCCAATGTTTTTCTACTTCGGGTGCCGAATTCGGTTAATTCCAAAAAAGTGATGCAGGGGTCTGCTTGAAATTATTTCTCAGCATATAACTATCGTACGGACTGTATTTCGGTTAGATCGCTCTTTACGAAGAAAATTTTGTACAAGATAGCGCTGCCCCCATTTTTTTTACAATCAAAAGCAATTACTCTGAAAGAAATGCGCTTTATTCTTTATTAGAATTATATTTGCCATTATAAGACCATTGTATACTATATGTGACAGATAAACAGGTGAATATTGGATATAAAACGCGTATTGTTAACACAGTTGCATAGTGACTATAAACCGTATTCTTTATTAAAATATTGTATAACTAGTATACAACGTTTTTTATACCCTTTACGAAATGATGGCAATAACTATTATTAAAGTGTTCCATATCGTTATTAGAACATCTAGTACTAATTATAAGTTTTATAATAATAAATGTATTAAACTGTTGTATACTCTGTATGAGTTAAAAACATATGACATTAAAGTTTTCAGAAATTTTATTGGATAACTGTAATTACAAGCTAAGGTTCTAATGTAAACATACATAAAACATACTTTTAAGCATTAAAAATGATGACAAATCGCTCCCAAAACTGTCCAGTTTATTTTCTTAGCAACGATGCACCCGTATTTTCTTGTATTACATGAGAATTTGCACTATAACTCTTCCACCTTAAGAATGAAGCATCCCCAGAAAGGTTGAGCTTCTTTCCATATAATTTTATTTCCTCTGGTTGATTGACTTTATACCCATGCTCTTCTTTGTCACCGTTAACCTTCTGTTCCTCCATCTTATGTAAAACTTAACATCAGCGATTTCTAATAGGACCTACAAAATAATAATTTTTAAGATTTAGACAAGATTTACATTTGAAAAAACAAAACAATTACAAGCCATAAAACAGTTAGATACTTACATAATAATTTTCCATTTCACACAACGCGATATGATCATGTATCCCACAAAACATGTGCATATACTGTCCATTTTCATCAAACTAGACGTGTGTAAGTCGATGCACAGCGGACTGTCGGAAATTTTACGATTGTTGTATTTTCTCTTCTTGAGTAAAGATAATAAAGACGTTGTGGTTTTGTGTGTTTATTTTGACAATGATTGAACATGTATGGACAATAAAAGTGGACTGTATAAGATAGTTGAGTACCGTTCTGCTTCATGCATAGCATGCTACTGAAATCTTAGAAGGGATGAGCTCGTGCGGCGAACCCTAAATCAGCGGCTGGAATAGCCAGGTTTCTTATTGAGTCGGCGCACTTCGCTCTCGGGTCTGACATATGATTATTATTACAAGACTATGAATATAACTTAACAACGATCATAACCGATTATGCACCGAGAGGTGACGATCACTTAACCATTATAAGATGCGTTTTACACGTTAAAAACGGAAACATATTCAGTATAAGAACGAATAATTCTGTTAATATAATTGTTATACGAGTATACAAATTCGGGTACTGGTCTTTATACAACAAATCTTCCCTACTATACAATTGGAACATAAAGTCTATAACACATAAAAATGTATAAGTAATTCATTATAACCTCATAGATGCATAAGGTGTATTAAGCACTTTCCAGTTAACCTCATGGAGATGATTGCTTTTTTAAATAAAAGTTGTATATTTGTTATAAAAGTTTTAATATGCGCTATACACATTATTCTAGATAAACAGTTTGATAAGCCCATTTCTTTCAGTGTAATGTAAACATATAACAAATATTTTTAAATGATAACAAATCGCTCCCAAGACAATTCAGTTTATTTTCTTAGAAAGGATGCACCCGTATTTAAGAATGAAGCATCCCCTGAAAGATTGAGCTTCTTCTCTTCTAATTCTATTTCTTCTGGTTGATTGTATTACCCATGCTCTTAATGTCACCGTTAGCCTTCTGTTCCTCCATCTTATGTAAAGCGGCTTTTAATAGGGCACACAAGATGATATTTTTTAAGATTTACATTTGAAAAACAATACAATTACAAGCCATAAATCAGTCAGAAACTTATATAATTTTCTACTTCACACAACGCGATATAACCATGTATCCTCGAAACATGTACATATACTGTTTATTTTCATCAAACTAGAAGTGTAATAGTCGATGCACAGCGGACTGTCGGAAATTTTACGATCATAACCGATTATGCACCGATAGGTGACGATCACTTAACCATTATGAGACGCGTTTTATACGTTAAAAACGGAAACATAATCATTATGAAAACGGATAATTCTGTTAATACAATTGTTGTATAATCGGATACTTTATATAACAGATCCTCAATACTACACAATTACAACATAAATCCTATAACACATAATAATGTATAAGTAATTCATTATAACCTTTATTTCATAGATGCATAATGTGTATTAAGCAGCTTCCAGTTAAACTCAATGAATAATGAGCATGGAGGTAACACATTATTTTAGAGAAACAGTTTAATATGCCCATTTCTTTAAGTGTAACGAAGCGGAAATTGATGGTTTTTCTCAGTTTTCTAAAATTAACTAAACCTCATGAAACTTTCGAAAAATACTTCTCAACGCATGTATAATAAGCTCCCAAAACCCCTATTATAGATGAGTCGTTGCTGAGTTATTGACAATTTTGCGAAATTTGAAAGAGCGTTAAATTTAAGATTTTTAGAAAAACATCGATTTATGTCAGATCATATTTGACAGAATAATTGCCTTCTATCAAACATTGCTGATTATATAATTGGATTACAATTTGGCTATGTGCAGTTTTTATTAAAAATAATTTTTTATACGTCTTTGTGACCGCACTCCAGTAAATAAACCGATAGCTACGAACTTTAATTTCTACTTGGCGTATCGCATATATTCCCTTCGTGTGCAAACGTCCACAAACGATCGCTAGCCATGTGTGTGTAAAATATGCGCGCATATTGATTGCAAATTTCTCCAAATGAGACAGCGCAATTCGAACAATAAAACTCGGTTCGCGGCTCATTATACTTCCATGCGAGTAGTATCCTCCTGCATAAAAAGCCGAGTTAACATTAAAATTAATACACCATCGAGATTATGAATATTACAGCTATAATCGTATGCGCTCATAAAAACGACGATTCTTTTGTTTTAAAATTCATTCGAAAATGACATTCCGGCAGACAACCGCCGAACGGCGGTTAAAAACAAATTTATTCATGGGCGACGCGTTTAACCCCCCGACATCACGCATTTAAATAATCGCTAGTTTATTTGACTGTTACTTTGTCAGCGGAAACGCGACCCGGGGGTCACGAGAAATAATCGTCGATTATTATAAATGCGTAATTGAGTCCCGATTGTATTGAAATGTTGGGGCGCAGGTGGGGAATTCGGTGATTTTATGATTTCGCGGCGCTGGATCGTACGGGCATGGGCAGTCCAAATTGGACGTGACGGGTTCAATCTGTCCACCTGCTCGGATTCAGGGGGTTCGAGAGAAACTTTAGTCGATTGGGGTAGATAAGATAAGATGCAGTTACACTGAAAGAAATGGGCTTATTAAACTGTTTATCTAGAATAATGTGTATAGCGCATATTAAAACTTTTATAACCAATATACAACTTTTATTAAAAAAAAAGCAATCATCTCCATACTCATTATTCAATCAGTTTAACTGGAAGGTGCTTAATACACCTTATGCATCTATGAAATAAAGGTTATAATGAATTACTTATACATTATTAGGTGTTATAGACTTTATATTCCAATTGTATAGTAGGGAAGATTTGTTGTATAAAGACCAGTATCCGAATTTGTATATAACAATTGTATTAACAGAATTATTCGTTCTTATACTGAATATGTTTCCGTTTTTAACGTGTAAAACGCATCTTATAATGGTTAAGTGATCGTCACCTCTCGGTGCATAATCGGTTATGATCGTTGTTAAGTTATATTCATAGTCTTGTAATAATAATCATATGTCAGACCCGAGAGCGAAGTGCGCCGACTCAATAAGAAACCTGGCTATTCCAGCCGCTGATTTAGGGTTCGCCGCACGAGCTCATCCCTTCTAAGATTTCAGTAGCATGCTATGCATGAAGCAGAACGGTACTCAACTATCTTATACAGTCCACTTTTATTGTCCATACATGTTCAATCATTGTCAAAATAAACACACAAAACCACAACGTCTTTATTATCTTTACTCAAGAAGAGAAAATACAACAATCGTAAAATTTCCGACAGTCCGCTGTGCATCGACTTACACACGTCTAGTTTGATGAAAATGGACAGTATATGCACATGTTTTGTGGGATACATGATCATATCGCGTTGTGTGAAATGGAAAATTATTATGTAAGTATCTAACTGTTTTATGGCTTGTAATTGTTTTGTTTTTTCAAATGTAAATCTTGTCTAAATCTTAAAAATTATTATTTTGTAGGTCCTATTAGAAATCGCTGATGTTAAGTTTTACATAAGATGGAGGAACAGAAGGTTAACGGTGACAAAGAAGAGCATGGGTATAAAGTCAATCAACCAGAGGAAATAAAATTATATGGAAAGAAGCTCAACCTTTCTGGGGATGCTTCATTCTTAAGGTGGAAGAGTTATAGTGCAAATTCTCATGTAATACAAGAAAATACGGGTGCATCGTTGCTAAGAAAATAAACTGGACAGTTTTGGGAGCGATTTGTCATCATTTTTAATGCTTAAAAGTATGTTTTATGTATGTTTACATTAGAACCTTAGCTTGTAATTACAGTTATCCAATAAAATTTCTGAAAACTTAATGACATATGTTTTTAACTCATACAGAGTATACAACAGTTTAATACATTTATTATTATAAAACTTATAACCAGTACTAGATGTTCTAATAACGATATGGAACACTTTAATAACAGTTATTGCTATTATTTCGTAAAGGGTATAAAAAACGTTGTATACTAGTTATACAATAATTTAATAAAGAATAAGGTTTATAGTCACTATACAACTGTGCTAGCAATACGCGTTTTATATCCAATATTCACCTGTTTAACTGTCACATATAGTATACAATGGTCTTATAATGGTATATAGAATTCTAATAAAGAATAAAACGCATTTCTTTCAGTGTAGATTGCCATATTAGAAGTAACTAAATTAGATGTCTAGAAACAAAAGGGTTCTTAATGATGAAATAACTTAACCCTTACCAAACTAATTAGACTCCATAATAGGTGCCGCGGATAAAATTTTACAGAAACAACTTCTTTTTTGTCAAAAATTGCTACAATCTAAAATTAAATATCTACTATTAGTCACTCCGTCAAAGGAATTATTGTCTTAAAATTACCTTCATCATTAAGTATGTACGAGCAGTATTAAGTGCTACGTTTACAAAGGACCCCGCACAAACCTTATGGGAAACTCCGTTCGGTCAATTTTAATGAAATTTTGGGAATAGGTTGTTTTTGTTATGAGGAACAAAAGTTTTCATGGGCCCAAAGTTCGCTAATGGACAGTTTCCGAGATATTCGATGTTAAAAGTTGACAATGCGAATGCGTGTCAAGCACGTGTTTAAATGCTTATTAGTCGCGTAAAAGCTCCATGAAGCTTAAAAACTGTATAATACGTATATATTCGTCTATATAGTGCGTATCCATTCGTTTGTGTGAGTGTGTGTGT
>NW_019416542.1:61397-123707 GCF_000390285.2 Anoplophora glabripennis | reverse complement strand
GTGTGTGTGCGCGTGCGTGCGTGTGTGTATGTGTATACTTTTCATAAACAAATAAACGAAGAGGCTCGGAGTAATGCTATAGTAATACTTCTATATTCACGTGCAATCTGGTCAGCACACTTAGCCATTCTTCTCGATCAATTATATATTTTATTTGAGTTATTAGCGTATGATTGTATCCAAAGTAACTCCAGAGTAACACCCAGAGATAGAGTAGTCGAAACAACTTTAGGATACAGTTTTTCGCGTGTTTTTAAATCAGTATTTCAAAATATATATCGAAAAATAGCGTGTTTTTAAATATACCTACTTATTCTGTTAGAAAAAATATTCTTCTTTATTTAACATCGTAGTTTAGATATCCAACTGTGAGTAATCTATCGATATCGATAGCAGAGAATATTTTATGTGAAGATATTAGAAATGTTATACTATTATTTATGAGGACGTCAAATATTTAGAAAGTTGAAAAATATCAGTTTCGTTGGACTTATTGTCAAATAGTTCTTATTCGATATTACTGTTCAATTACCATTCACTTGCAGTTTTTGCTGTGTTATACTCCCGATATTGCTTTGGTCATTTTTTCACAGGTGTGTTCATTTTGTAATTAGCAGTTGAGCTTGTTGCAATATAAATGGCTTTCAGACTACAAATGTAATGTTATAGTTGCGATCGGGCTTTCGCCCCGCGAAATATGGTACATTTAAATAGAGTGGTAATGGTAAATGTAGACGTTTTGGAGATATTGCTATAAATCGACGAAATGACGCAGGTCTTCCTCCAGCAATTGTTACACCCGAAACTAGAATATGTAATAATTGCTTCCAAACTATTCGTCGTGAAATTGAAATAATAGATAGAGCAATTATTACATATTCGAGTCTCAGGTGTAACAATTGGTGGAGGGAGACCTGCGTCATTTCGTCGATTTATAGCAATATCTCCAAAAACATCTACATTTACCACTCTATTTAAATGTACCATATCCCGATCGCAACTATAACGTTGAATTTGTAATCTGAAAGCCATTTATATTGCAACAAGCTGAACTGCTAATTACAAAATGAACACACCTATGAAAAAATGACCAAAGCAATATCGGGTGTGTAACACAGTAATATCGATTAAGAACTATTTGACAATAAGTCCAACGAAACTGATATTTTTCAACATCCTAAATATTTGAAGTACTCATAAATAATAGTATAATTTCTAATATCTTCACATTAAAATATTCTGTGCTATCGATATCGATAAATTACTCACAGTTGGATATCTAAACTACGATGTTAAATAAAGAATATTTTTTTCTAATAAAATAAGTATATTTAAAAACACCCTATTTTTCGATATATACCCACACACACGCGCACGCACACGCACGCACACACACACACACAAACGAATGGATACGCACTATCTAGACGAATATATACGTATTATACAGTTTTTAAGCTTCATGGAGCTTTTACGCGACTAATAAGCATTTAAACACGTGCTTGACACGCATTCGCATTATCAACTTTTAACATCGAATATCTCGGAAACTGTCCATTAGCGAACTTTGGGCCCATGAAGACTTTTATTCCTCATAACAAAAACAACCTATTCCCAAAATTTCAATAAAATTAACCAAACGGAATTTCCCATAAGGTTTGTGCAGGGTCCTTTGTCTACTTTAGCTTTACTGAATACTTTTGATTTATTGGTACGTTATCCCACAAACTGCCGCTTCACAAGATTTTTAAGTTCGAGTCTTTTTCAGCTATTAGTAAAGCTTTCACCGTGGAATATTCCAACCAAAGACTTGACGGTTTGATATGCTGTATTCTTTCTGAGAGATATGTTCCGTAAGACTATATATTTGTGGAGGTACCTGTGGTGATATTTTAAATCTCATTTACATCAGTAGATATAATCATTTTTATTTATTTATATCTTTATTCATTTTCTTGTGGACAACATAAGTTGTATAACAACAATCTACAAAGACCTACACTTAAACAGCAGGACAAAACATTCAGCTATGGAATAAAAACACTTATTTACTTTTTTTCAGTTTTTCATCAGTTCTTATTTAGATCAGTTAGTATCAGTTTTTATTTAAATTGAAATGTCCTTACCTGATGAGACTTGAAGCTCATTCACAATTTCATAAATTATTAAATTTTCTTAAACTTAAGGAACCTGACGATTTAGCTGTTACAGAATATTTTACAAATGGAATTCAAATGTTGTAATTATCTAGTATTTATTGTATTATCTTTATTATCGATTAATTTATAGTGAGTGCGGCATTTTTTGTTAAGTATATTAGTGACGAGAATTTGTTTACAAGTATACATATATACATATACATATATACATAATTTATACATATATTCATTTTGTGCTATTCGCGCTTTTGTCGATATCAATATTATTCGATATTATTGACAACACATTATTGACGATACAATAATAATTATCGTCAATATTTTAAAAGTTAATATCGTATTCTTACAAATATTGTCAAAGAGAGTATTGTATCGATATCGTATCGAAAATCGATACGATATCGATATTTTTATCGAATATCGGGAAGCCCTAGGTGGCTGGAAATCACAGAATCTATCGTAGAAAGAATCTTTCGTATAAAACTATATTAAAGAAAAAATTGCGGTATAAAATCAAATGTCTAAATCAAATTTTGTGCAGTCTCGGTAAAGAAGCAATCTCAAAAAGTGTATTTACAGACGCATAAAAAAACTTCTATTGCACAAAGTTATAAACCTGACACAATCGCAGTTAAAATATATATAAGCAATTCTTAAGGAATTTTTACAGGTAACTTTTTTGCAAATGTCAGCTATAAAAAAATTACTATAGTCTGTTTGGAAATGAAAGAGAGTAATAAAACCCCGAGATTAGAACCGGCCATGGGCGTGGTAATATTTCTTTTCAGGTAATTATCGGGTAACACTAATGCTAACAAAAATGACAGGGATTGGAAAATCGAATATTTACAGACTTTTAAAGGTAACAAAAAATGAACAAGATACTGTAAATCCCCCAAAATCATCTACAGGGAGGTCAAAAGTCGTTATAGATGATTTCTTCAAAAATGTCATTCGCAGAAAAGTACACTCATTTTATTTTAAAAAAGAAATACCAACGCTAAACAAAATTTTAAGTGAACTTTCAGAGGACAACGATTTGCCAAAAATCAGTAGAAGCAAATTATGGGCCGTCTTACGAGAGTTGAATTTTTGCTGGGAAAAGCAGAACAGGAAGTCAGTTCTTATCGATAAAGATGAAATTATTTGTTGGCGAAGATCCTACTTAAGATCAATTAGAAAATTCCGTGACGAAGGGAGGAATATTTATTATCTAGACGAAACTTGGGTCAACGAGGGATATACTGTAACAAAAGTATGGCAAGATAAAAATGTAAAAAGTTTTCGACAAGCATTTTTGGATGGACTTTCAACAGGGTTCAAGGCACCTTCAGGTAAAGGGCGAAGATTAATAGTGACACATATAGGTAGTGCCAGTGGTTTTGTAGATGGCGGTTTACTTTTATTTGAATCTAAAAATACAGGTGACTATCACGAAGACATGAACGCAGATGTTTTCGAAGAGTATTTTACACAGATGTTGGATCTTATTCCTCCGGGGTCTGTAATTGTCATGGATAATGCCAGTTACCATTCACGGCAGACCGAGCGGACGCCTACGACTGCTTGGAGGAAAGCCGATATAATTCAATGGTTATCCGGAAAAAACATTTCTTTTGAAACAAATATGGTGAAAAAGGAACTTTTGACACTTGTCAATCTTAATAAAGATCAGAAAAAATATGTTATCGATGAAATGGCAACAAATCGCCAAATAACGGTACTACGGTTACCACCTTATCACTGTGAACTTAACCCAATCGAATTAGTCTGGGCGCAGGTAAAAGGAGATGTAGCGCGAAATAATACGACGTTTAAATTAAGTGACGTGAAAATTTTGTTAAAAAATTCCTTGGAACGAGTAACTGCAGATAACTGGCAAAGATGTATACATCATGTACAAAAAGAAGAGGAGAAAATGTGGGAACTCGATAATTTAATTGACGTTACTGTGGAACCTATCGTTATCAATCTAGGAGACGAAGATAATTCATCAGAATATTCAGAGGATGAATTTTAATATACCTACTTTTTTATTTTCTTTATTGTACATTTATACAACACTACATTTACTCACCATAATTTGAATTTTCAAAATACATATATTTTTGTGTGGAATAAAAGTCTATTCATTAAATTTAAATAAATATTTTGATAATAATATTGAATAATTTTATTTGAATTACTAAAAACCCTCTTAACCCGGTTATGATACTTAAAGTAGCCTCATGTTTTGAACTGTTTTTATATTGTTTACTTATAAGAGAAATGGACCGAGAAATTGAAGCGGCATAGACAAAGACGGATTGTCGGGGATTAAATTTTAGCTACCTGCTCCAATTTAGTACAGTCCGATCACACAAAGTTTTTTAAAAGTACACCTCATCCATACGGAAAGTACATAATATAAAAATATTGAATATAAGCACCAGTACTACATCTATTTACGATTTGCATACATAATAAGCTTTTATTACTCTCTTTCATTTCTAAACAGACTATAGAGCGTTTATTTTCGATGGCAAACCCTGTACTTTTTTATATTAATAGTTTGTTGCTATTAACGATATCCTGGAGAAAAGATACACATCCAAGCGTATCAAATTTTCAATTTGCATAAGAATGAGCTGAAAACGGTGTCCATTAAACCAGGATGTTATGATTTTAGGAAAAACAGAGCCACAAATCATTTGTTCTTAAATTTGTATGGCATAAGTGCCATTTAAGTAGGTTCTATAAATATATTTTAAACATATGTAAGACATTTATTTAAACGCTATTAACTAATTTTAACTAATATGTAATTTAATGTAAGTTGAAGGCAAAAGCAGAATTGCCATAAATTTCACATTCACAATCGCAGAAAGCACTGAATTTTGTGTTTCAACAACTGTTTCTTTTTAAACTTGAATAATTTTCTTATTAATTCATGGAAGAGAATTGGACGCCTCGTCAAAACATGTTTACTCAAAATTAGTTTTTTGTATCTCTCAAACAGTGAGGGCATATGAATTTTATTAAATTTTCGCATCTGGTTACAGGATGTTAATTGTTAAGTCTGATTTAAAAAAAAAATATTAGAAAATAGAAATAGGCCAAACCATAAACGTACGTCACAAAATATGTTTCTAACGAGCGTTCAAATAAAAACGTGGTCGAAGTTGACTCTGACACATTGGACGTAGGGAGTAGCTTATAGCGACCAACTTAACCTCACTTCTCAACGAGCTGTATAGCAGCTGTCAGTTTCAATAACGTTAATGACTATATAACTTTATTTTAAAGAATAATCGTGATAACAATAACAAACAATTAAAGGAGCTGCGGAAAGTGTCCCCCTCCTTGTTATAACAATAAATTAAAGCAGCTGCTGAAAGTGTCCCCCTCCTTGTTCCAAGCACTTTTCACACCTGTTCCTCAAAGAATTAAAGACATTTTCTAAGATGCTCGGGGTATTGTTAATTTCACGAATCTTGTCTATAAGTCGAGCCTGCAGATGGTTTAAATCAGGAATAGGCAGTTCAAAAATAGTGTTTTTAAGGTAAGGCCACAAAAAGAAATCACACGGCGTAATATCACATGACCTCGGTGGAAATTCATGTTCAGCATTGAGACTTATTAGTCGATTTTGGAAAACTTCCCTCAACATATTCATCGTCTCGCCTGCCGTATGTGCCCTTGCGCCATCTTGTTGAAAGTAAAAGTTTGTAATTTCGTTTTCTTCCAGCTGGTTAACAAAAGGAGCGATAATTTCTTCTCTATACCTTTGCGCAGTAAGAGTACCATTAAAAAAAATAGGTCCATAAATCCTCCTTCGATTGAGAGCACACCAAACTCCAATTTTTTGAGCGTGTAGAGGGCCCTCGACAAAAAAGTTATCTGGTTTTTCAGAAGACCACATTCTCATATTCTGTGAGTTTACGTAACCACTTAAATGAAACCAGGCTTCATCAGAAAAAAAGGTGATATTATGAAGTTCACCGTAGTTGTTTAAAAACCATTCACAAAATACAGCCCGTCGCGGAAAATCAACTTCATGAAGTTCTTGCTGACAAGTTAAACGATAGGAGAACAAACGCAAATCTTTTTTTAACACTGTGTGGCAGGTACCGACTGATACTCCCACCATTTGTGATAAAACACGTACAGAAGTTCTTGGCGCATTTTCCATTATTTGTTGGACATTTTCTTTTAATTCTTCAGTCCGCTTTTTAGGTCGGCCGCTTCCTTCTTTTCTTGTTACACTGCCCGTTTCACGAAAAACATTAACACAACGCTGAACTGCACTTTGAAAAATTTTGTACTCAACAACGCCGGGAAATTGATTTTGAAATTCTATGAAACATTCCTCAATAGAATACTTCCATATTCCATCAATCTTGCGTCCATTTCTAAAGTAGGACTCTATGATAAACACTTTTTGTTCTTGAGAAAACACCATTTTAAACGCTTTTTAAAACGAAAATATTCAAATTGATAGCGGCGATATAGCGCTTTGACACATGACGTTTAAGTTCATTTGCTATACGCTACGCCCTACGTCCAAATTTTCAGAACCAACTTGACCACGTTTCTATTTGAACGCTCGATAGATTTTTAAAAATTGGCGGCAAAGTATTTTTTTCGTAACAAATTATTTACACTGTGTTATATTATATTTTCTGAAATAGTACCTATTTTAGTATATGTCGCAGTTGTTAGCTATAAATAAAATAGTAATGCAAGGAAGTGTTAATTAAAAAACTGCAAGTACTATTGCTACTATGCATTTAAATTTTAAATTTAGATTATTATAAAAAATAACATAAATCCACGTTGCAAAAATGATAAAGCATAGTAAAATAATAACAGATTTTTGGGAGCGATGATATCACATATAAGCAGATATTTATTAAACAACTGTCTAATATTAGATTAGGAAAGTTAGATCTAGTTTAATTAAATTATATATGTAAATAACATAGTATAATCAGGGGCAGATCAGGCGTATACTATTGTGCAGCCTGTCAATTATCCACTCCTCTCATCTACCGATCACTGATGATACTGGCACAAAGCTGTAGTTACAGTACTGTAATTTACAGATTAGTAGGTCACTCTTTGTCAATAGGGATGACATTTAAGATACTATATTGGGTGCTAATGAACTTATGTCAAAAATTTAAAGGGGTGAAAAAGGAACAAAAACTGAGTTAACTGATGTCACAAACTTGTATCTGAAGTTTAAGGTCATAGTGAAAAAAGCTAATTAAAAATGTGTTTAAAACTGTTTTGGAACTGCTGAAGTACATGTATTTTATCGCGGCGAGTACTTACAAAAAATTCTGTGACACTTTTTACGAGTTTATAGGTTTCTTATGAAGCCGGACTGAATTCGAAAGTCAGATTGTAATACATTGTTATAGTGATTGCTGTGCTGTTTTTCGAGAGTACATTTAAAAGCTGTATTTTCAAGTTTTCTTTTGAAAATGGTGCATTTATTTAGCAATCGCGAATATTGATATGCTCATAATTTATGGCGAAGCAAACGAAAATGCGCACAGGGCATGTCAAGTGTACCGTGTAAGATATTCTGAACAACGTGCCCCCGCACCGCGAACATTTGTTGCTGTAACGCAAAGAGTTTTGGACACCGGTGAAGTACAACCGCGTCGAGGTCGCGACGGTGGCCCAGGTCGACCACTAAGAATCTTAAATTAGTCGAGGAAATAAAGCACTGAACCTCCGAAATTTTTCGATCTAGTATCAAAATGGCGTTTTTTGCATTCGGTTTCTTATATGGAAAAAATGTAGCAACTTTGTATTACCTTCAAATTGGTCCATCACCGACCTGGAGCTTAGGATTGATGATGAACGTCATCTCCGAGGCTTTTTCTGAATTTCACTCTTAAATGCAACGAGACTTGACACCCGGGAGTTTTTCGAGTCGCTGATTCCTAATCTGGCATCGGCGAGCACTCCCCGGACACCTGGTGCACCGAAACCTGGACATGGACGTCATCTCCGGGAGTTTTCCTGTAAAATTCGCGTAAACGAGCCGAAAACCGGATCAGGGGGTTTTTTGGGGCGCTCTTCTCGAATCTGGCGTCGGTGACCACCCTCCGGACACCTGGTGCACCGAAATGAGATCAACAATTCCAAACAAGTTATTGCAGTATTAACGGCAGTCTCAAATATATTGAAAATTCACTGTTTATTGATTTTTCTGGCGATGACGCCGATTTCAAGGTCCAGGTTTATTTTCACCTGTCAAAGCCTACTTTCATTTTTTTTCGGTGTCAAAGTTAGCAAATATAAAAATAAAAAAATAAGAAGTAGGCTTTGGTAACTAAAAATTGTAAATGTATTATTATGCGTACAGTCAAAATTATTTACTTTGCAAATATACAAGAAAATACTGGACATCTAATTACAAGCCTTCCTGATTTAACTAGTAACGGCCGCTGTGGATGTTGTCCCCGTCTTCGCGGCCTACTGCAAACTATACGTGGCCCGACATTGCAGCGGAATCAGTGCATCACATCCACGTCAATTTAAATAAGGATTGCGTTATTTATTGCTTTGTTTAAGGAGTGGAAACAATAGATTTGTCTGAGACATGCCAGCGGTCCGTCATGTCGTGTGTTTACGTCCTTAAGTTGGTAACAGTGTCTCTCCGGCTGCTGGATGCTGATTCTCCGCGTCTATTTGAATAACCCGTACAAGGGTAAAATTACATAATTTATTGTGTCGGCTCGGGACGGTCGTTTCGCCTAAGGGCCTGTTATTTTGAGAGATTTCGATCTGCCATCGAATTAAAATAGCCGGGATTCTCCATATTAAAATAGTGGATAATGATCCCATAATTAATTCCTGTATATGGAAAAGAAAATTGAACGGTATTGTAGGAAACAACTACTCTCTGGACTGTGGCACTAACCAGCGTTGATTTACGTCCGTAACACAGTTAAGGTCGTTTGTCAGTAGAACCACAAGACATGGATCAATTTCGAAGTTATTAGTTCTTATCAGCATGCCATAGTCCCTAAAAAAATTAACAATTACCATATCCGACGTAAAATCATCCGAAATTTCAAAATCTGTGATCAGATTCCTCGAAAAATGTAGCTGCAAGTCACTATATGGGGTTTTTCCAGAAAAGTCCGAATTTTTACTTTTCTTTCAAACTGGATTTCCGCATCAGATAAGTGGAGTGAAAATATCGTGGTATTCGCAGAGCTGGATTTTCCCTTAGTGCCGCTCTGGGCACCGTAAACAATGCCGCCCCATTACCTATATTCTACACAAAATGGATGATGGTTCAAACGATTTTTTGACTTTCCGCTACAAAAACTATTAAGTTATTGATTTCAGGCCGATTTTCGAAAATCGAGTATTCATCAGATCTCGGCGTTTTGAGATCATAGGAAGCTAAAGCTCAAAAAACTACGCCGAATGATGTAAATCTTATCAAAATCAGTTGATCCGTTCGAGAATATTGTTGACGAAAAGCTTCGAAAAAAGTTTTTTTTCTTTTGAAACGACATTGCTAGTGAAATCGAGATTTGATACTCAGCTATCTTGTGCTTTAAAAACGTTAACAAATGCTGTGGATTGTACCTCAACCGATTGATTCAGTTAAAAGATATTTTTGCCCAAATTTTGAAAAAAAGTAATTTGAAACAATTATCGGATTTTTAAGCTCTAAGAGCTCAATTACTTGCAAATGCGTATGTTTTCAAGCGCTTTGAGCTCGAAAATAACGAAAAACTTGAGGAATGGCCTGTAAGGTTAACTGTTTTTCAGATTTTTTTTAATATATAAAATAATTGATTTGTTGTTGAAAATATTTTTATTATGATTACACAAGAAACATTCTTTTTTGTATTAAAAATCATAAATTATAATGACACATAAATTGAAATACAGAATACATATTTTCAAAGACAAACGCGCCTGACTTTTTGATTTGCAAATTGGCCAATTAAATTTTCACAATCCAATCGTTGAAGCAACCCTGCTTTAATGCATAAGATACATATACATACTTCCTTGTTCTGAACTGATGCAATCATTAACCGGCTTTGTTTCTGTACCTTCTGTGAAAAATCCATCTAGTTTAGGTGTTTTAGATAATATTTCTGTTATGCACAGGTTATATATATTTTTAGATAAATATATTTTATTGTATTTATTTCTATTTGTAAATGCACACTTTTTGAAGCATTTTTGATAGCGCAAAAACATTTTTTTCTCAAGTCCCGAATTTTGCCGCCACTGGAAATTTGCCTCCCTGGGCACTAGCCCCTAGTGCCCCTAGTGTAAATCCAGCACTGGGTATACGACTCTAAACTTCAAGATGCATGCATCTAAAAAATTTTTTCTGACGTTTTAGCGACCAAAATGCCGATGCCAGCTCAAAGGGAAAAAAAATCAAAATTTTTAGGAATTTATTTCTTGAAAATGGTGGTTTTAAAAAAAAATTTATAGAACAAAAAGTTGTTAAAATTATTCAAAGAATACGCTTAAATTTTTTCACAAATTTTTGAGATTACATTTTTCAAATTTGGCCGTTTTTGAAAAATAATTCCAATAATTCTGAAAAAATTTGAGAGTATTCTCTGATGAATTTCAAGAACTTTTTGTTTTATAAAATTTTTTCTGAAATCCCATCATTGTTGTGGCAAATTTTTTTTACGAATATTTGATTTAAATTTCATCGGATTTAAAAAACAACATGGGTTATGTAATAAAGTTTCTATTATGTTATGTAATAAAGTATCTATTTGCTTGAATGTGTGTTAAGTTTAAAATATACTAGCTAATTCAATATTGTATTTTGAAAACAATAAAAAAAATTTTTTTCGTTGATTTCGCCTGTTTGCCGTATCTGATTGATGCGTTGCCCCACTCTTACCAACGTGCAGGTCAACGAAGTAGAAGTAAAGTCTTTTTAGGGTTTTTTTTGTTTTTTATGTTATGTGTTTTATTTTTGTAATTTTTTGTAATTTTATATTTTATTTTTATTACGATCAATAGTAATCTATTTCTTCATATGTCTGATTTTCTTTTTATAATTGTAGTTATTTTTAATGAATTTTTGAGAAACAGCTTACACAATAATATTTTTTACAATTCAAACAAAATCGCGTTGTTCTTAATTCACATTTTGATTCAGAGCATACTCTCAAATACTCTTTAGTTGGTCGACCACCATGTTGGTATGAGTTAATTTCGATGTTAATGGAATGTCATAGTTAACTAGATGTCATTTTGTAAACTTACAGTTGGATGTTCAGTATCCGAGTCGCAACTGTGGATGATGGAATACTACAATAATATGTAGAGCCACTGTAAATTTCTAATTTACTGGGAGGTAGATGTCATCTATACTGATTTCGGCTGGACCATGACATTCTACTTTCAAAATTATCAAACTACGGCTTAACTAAACCATTTGTTAGCTTTTTCAACTCATACCTTTCTCAAAGGAAATTGACTGTGGAGTATCGTAGTTTCCGATCAATAGAAATAAATCCACATCTGGGGTCCCTCAGGGATCGGTTCTCGGTCCGCTATTATTTCTAGTCTTTATTAATGATATTATCCGGAACCTGAATTGTGAGGCCCTTCTTTATGCAGATGATGTCAAATTATATCTGTCTGTGTCAGATATTAGTGATTGTGTCAAGCTTCCATCTAACCTGGACAAAATTTCTGATTGGTGCTCTAAAAATATATTACCTCTGAATTTCTAGAAGTGCAATTTTATGTGTCTCACGAGGAAAGCAAATCCTACTACTTTTAACTGCGTCACTGACAATAAGCTCATTAGGAAATTAAATACTTTTAAAAATCTTGGGATAACCTTTGATGGTAAGCTTAGTTTTGTCGAACGCATTAACAATATACAATGTATATAAAAATCTCGGCTTTGTTTTAAGAAACTCAAGACAGTTTTCTGAAACTTGTACTACTTCCTTGCTGTTCAATGCATTCGTTTTGCCGAAACTGGAATATGGATCACTGGTACGGTGCTCCTCCTATGAAATCCATGTTAAAAAGTTAGGGGATATTCAGCGTAAATACATATGTTATATACCTATGGTTCAAAATGGAGAACATTTCACACTCGTCATTCTGCTACCCGTTTTTCAAGATCTATTTATTTTCCCACCCCTAAAACTTACCTGTTGAAATTTTCATCTTTGTTGATAATGATTCTTAATTATCGTCAAATATAAAATTCTGTGAATATTTTTTCATGATACTATTTAGATGCAATGCATCAAACAAAAAGTCTTTACAAATTAGTAAATCATGTTATTTACGCCTACTAGTGTACTTATATGTTTGTTTTTCTCTTATTCGGTTTCTTACTTTGTAATAAATATTATCTGCAATTTATTTGTTTTATATATGTGTATATGTTTTTGTCTTTATTTTTATTTATGTATATTTAAGTGTTTTTTTTTTACTAAATCTTAAATGTTATTCATTCATTCATTAATTGGCTTAGGCTTTTGGTATTTGCTAAATAAATAAATAAACAAAATGATATTTATATTTGCTAGTAGTTCTAATTATTCTTTATAATTATATTTATGCAATTTAATATTTATAATGTGCTACAGAAGAAATTACTTTATTACTTACAGATCGTACGCCAATTACACCTTTTGGTCCGGCAACTCAAATTATATAGATCAACGCCGTCTCGTAAAGGATCCCGGCTAATTCCCGCGTTGTAATTTGAGCGTTTTATTTGGCCATAGACACTTGCGTGAAATATGGTTCCGTCGGCGGCCCTTTGTATAGCCAAAATTTATTTACCCGTGGCTAATACAATGCATTTTACTCACTGCGACATTCGATACCTGCGTGCATACCTTTAGAATAGCGTTGCACACCGAGAGAAAAGTTTATTTACTTTTATAAAAATCCAATACGACTTTATTTTTTTTTAATTTAAGATATTGCGAGAAACAGCTACTCTGCGTATTAATGCTCCTACTAGATTGAATTAACTAGTAAACTATTTGTCTGCAGTTAAGATACCAAAAATAGCTGGATCTTTTGTGGTTGTCCATACCGATCAGAACTAATAAGTTCGAAACTGATATTTATTTGTTTACTTCAAATCCACTACTCCATAGTTATAACCAATTACACGGTACGAAGTTAATTAATTATACAGGGATGGCCAGAAGTACAGAATAAAATTCATATCTTTTGAATAAGTTATTTTTTTTTTAAATGCCGAAACACGTTAACTGAATTTTATTTTTTCCCATCTTTCGGTTATATAATAATTAATTTTTCTTCAACCCCCTAATCGCCAGCTAATCCTACTTTTTTTTTCAAATGGAAACATAAGGCATGAGGGGTCTCGTTGAAGAGCTTCAATAGCAAGGTTTTTAGGGTTGTATAAAACACCTTCTTAACAAGTGAAATAAAATTTAACTATCATCAGTGTTATCCTCCATGAATTTGCACAGAATAAAATAAAGAATTTGAAACTGTACTTATCACTGCTAACACAAAAAGGATATATTTTTTATGTTGCGTTTTTTTGGCACCACTTACTTGCCAGGCTTTCTGGTTAATTTTTCGCTTTAGTTGTAAATTGGAGTTCGAAACGTTACTATTGTGTCAAAATCAAGTTATTTGCTGAATTGCAATGGTATTGTCGGAAAGGCAACGCATGAATCTTGATATTGCTTAGATGTGGAGACAAAATAAGAAGTCAGGCTGAAGTGCGTGATTTATTTAATGCGAAATATCCCGAAAACCAAATCTCGCAAGGGACAGTTAGTAAAATATTTCACAAATTTGAGGAACACGGTACAGTACAGACTTTGCCCAAAACTGGAGGGGCACGTGCTTTGAATGAAGAAAAGAAATTAGACATTGCATTAGAACTTGTTGAAAATCATCATATTTCAACTGTTTCATTGGCCCGCAATCACGATGCTTCTCGAACTGCAATTCGAATGTTTCTGAAACAAGAGAAATACCACCCCTATAAGGTATGTCTTTTGGAAGTCGATTATGATAGGCGATTACAATTTTATGAGGAAATGTTGAGACGGTGTGACGACAATAATGGTTTTCAACGAGACGTACTTTTTTCGGATGAAGCTACGTTTTATTTAAATGGAGGGGTTAACAGGCACAAATATCGCTTTTGGTTCCAGGAAAATCCACACTGGATATGCGAATCGCATACGCAGCATCCACAAAAAGTTAATGTATGGGCAGGTATCATCAACAACAGAATCTTGGGCCTATTCTTTTTTGAAGAAAATCTTACTGCCGCACGCTACCTGGATTTCCTACCATTTGACCTGATACCTGCTCTAGCTGTGATTTTCCCTCATGAAATTGATCCAGATATACCGAATGAAAGAATTTGGTTCCAACAAGATGGCGCTCCCACACATTTTGGTATTGATGTTCGAAGGTACTTAGATGAAATCGCTGGATTGGTAGACGGGGTACAGTTGAATGGCCGCCAAGATCCCCCGACTTAACACCCCTGGATTATTTTCTTTTCTGACCTGAAGTCATTCAGAATGCTGTGGACAGCTTTTACTATCGTCTTGGAGAATTCCAAATAGTGAACGGAGGACATTTCCAGCATTTGCGACATTGAGCTTATTTTTGTAAATTATCTAGTTGTTTCAATTTCTAAATGAAAAAAAAACTTGCTATTGAAAAAATAAAACTTGTTTATTTGGTATGGCTGGATTCGGTTTTCTATAAGCTTTTCAACGAGACCCCTCATACGTTATGTTTCCATTTGAAAAAAAAGTAGGGCTAGCTGGGGGTTAGGGGGTTGAACAAAAATTAATTATTATATAAGCGAAATATGGGAAAAAATCAAAATCAGTTAACGTGTTTCGGCGTTTTAAAAAAAATTAACTCATTCAAAAGATATGAATTTTATTCCGTACTTTTGGCCATCTCTGTATAGCAAAATGAAAAAGACTAACAAAAGTACCTACATAATAAAAAAAACTTAATTAGATCGAACCCTGATGTGGGTATAAATTGATCTGACGCTGCCCACAAAATTCAACGCGAAATCAGCAGTACAGCAGGGATGGGCGGGTAGACAATGTCGACGTAGACAATGCAATTGTCTACGCGTAGACAATGATCTAGATGAAGACTTAATTTGGAAGAGTCGACAATGTAGACAATGTCGACAATGTCAACAATTAAGAAACTCTCGAAACTAGAAAAAGGTGTGGTAGGTATGTACCTCAAAAGAAAAAGAATTTCGTAAGGCTGTAACCCGCGATTCTTGCAAAAAAAAAAAAAAATTGAAAATTTGGAATTTGGAAAAGTACCTACCTATCACAACCATCTATAAAAAAATGTATGAACCGAGTACAAAAGATCAAACAATATCTGCCGAGAATTCACGATAAAAAAAGTGTATCTCGCTTGATGCTCCTCGATAGTTTTGGGTCAGGTCAGATTGACTAAAATAAAGATATGCCGCATATATTTAGTTTAGTTAGAACACGTTAATTTTATTTTTTCTAAAGGTGTTAGAGTTACAGAAATTAATAGAAAAATTTTTTATTAAATACTACTACTAATAGGTACCCTTTCAAAATAATTTTTGTTTCAATCCTAGATCATATTACGTAAATATATAAGGTCTAAGATTTTAGTAGAGATCATAGAGCTGAGCTTTTCAGTAAACGATAAATGGTAACATATTTCTGTAAATATTTGCAGAGGCACAAGATAATGTTTATTATTGCATTTTCTCAAACTAAATATTATGTGTATTTATTGGTATATGTACCTCTATACATATGTGAGTATTATATATATTCCCTAGTTTTCACTTAATGAGGTCACGAATGGAGACTAAAATTTTAAAATTAAATAAACTGTTTTTTTACTGACTGTCTTAATTTATATATTTATATAATTTTTTTTATAATAATTTTTGTTTTAAAAAATATAAAAATATATATATCTATTAAGTAGGTATACAAAAATAAAAGTTTTCACTTTCATTTCGATTGAAAGAAAATACCTCATTATAAAAATATATGTATAATAACAGAATCATCAACATTATTGGTAGTTAAAAAAAGTAACGAAAAATAAATAATGTATTCAAAACTTAAACTGCAGTCAGAAGATTGGTTGAAGGTTTAATTTATAGAATATTTTGTATTATTTAATTGTCAAGCTTTCAAGGCTTTTAACTTGAGATTAAATTATAAAACTGTGAAATTTTAACCAATATAAAAATTATTCTAAAATTAACACATAATTGTCAAGAATGTCAAGTCACCATAAATTGTCAAATGTTTGTATAAAACAATTGATTTACTTAGCAGGACTGAATAATATTAAGCGTCAGCACAAAGCAAGCACAAATCAAACACTTCGCGGCATATTTTCTGCTGCATTTTATTAATTCAAATCTTAACCGACCAAAATTATAATTTGCTTTACGTCCGCTCATTTTATATTTATGTAAAAACAGCCAAACAGAAAAAGTTTAGTGATGAATTGAGTACAGTACAAAATAGATCAAACGTAAATGTAACGCAAATATAATATAGGTTAGATTAAACTGAAATTAGAGCGCAAACTCCACTTTGTGTACATTGTCTACATAGTCTACGTTGTTTACATAGTCTACGCGAAGTCTACACGTAGACGTCGACAATTAAAGTCGACGCGTAAACGCCCATCCCTGCAGTACAGTCGTCAAGCAAATTTATTAGGTCTCACGGTAAATTTGGGTTGCAATTTATGCAAGCTGTTAAGAATTCCATTCTCACTAAATGAAGCAATATGAAAATGTTCAATATTATTGTTATTATCACATCTAATAAGTATCGCTCACGTTATATGTCTGGTTGGTTAAGCTGACCAATGAATTCAGCTGTTTATTAGTTAGTCACTGTACAAAAAATATATGTACAATTTTAATAAAGCATGCGAATAAAAATGGTACTAAATATTGCTGTATAATTCAATAGTGGACGTGGCTTTAGTCCGCAGAGTAGCAGCTTCCTAAGTCATTAATTAAACACCAGATGTTTCACATGAGGAAAATATTATATTTAGACTTGATTTGAATTCGGTTAATACATTTTAATCAAGTCCAGTCGAAACCTCGGTTGAAACTATCAAACTGAATTCACACAATGCAACTTGTCATTGTTCTCTGATATGTGCAAAGCGACAAGTCTTGTTTAAAAATAGTCCTAGTTTATTCGAAATATAGGCACAAACTTGTATATCCATTGCATACATTATATTTAAAACCAATACGTTACTTATTATAAACATATATGTATTTTGGAATATTTTGTTTCGCTTCAATGACAAAGGCGTTTCGCCAAATATATTATTAACTACTTTAATAATAGAAATTCCATGTCATGCCCCATTCAAGGACTACAAAGCCATGCAAAATAAATTTATTACGTCCCATTGACTGTTACTTCTCCAATACATACTTCACTATCCTTTTGAATCTTTTGTTGTCCTCTGTACTACGGACATAATAAATGAATGGACCAGTGATACTTCTACGAGATGGTCCTCTTCCCAACAAATGCCCAATTCATTATGCCAACATTCGAGGCCCCATTTGAGGTGACATAAATTATGTATCTACCTTGTGTTACGATTAAAAGTGTAGGAAAATAGAACGAGGTATAGAAATGTTATTCTTCTCTTAAAAGATTTGACCACCACTGCTCTATATGAGCCTAAAATATAGTGCCTAAAACTGAATTATAATTAAGGGATGAAACAATATTTTGTTTGCTATAGCATACACACAATTGTACCAATTGTATTGTAGCTTTTGCTACAATATTGCTGTTGAAATTTTTAAAATACCTTTTTACAAATCTTCTATCAATTCTCTTGGAGTACCACCTATTGAAAAATACTTTGCCACAAATTCTTACACATATACAATTTATTTAAACAATCATTAGGAACATTAATTAAGGTTACAATAACATCACATATAAATATAGCAAGAGAATCGTTTTGAAATGAAATACAAACAATATTCAAGTGTAGTCAACAAATGTATTTGGAAAATATAGCTAAATATGATTGTCTTTCATATGTTCCTACATATCACTATGCGTTGCATATAATAAGTGACAATAAATAAAAGTATTGACATCGTGTTGAAGAATGAAACATCCGCTAAAAGCTGACTTCCTTTTCTTCTAATTCTATTTCCTCTGGTTGGTTGACTTTACCCGTTCTCTTCTTGCCACCGTTAGCGGTTTCTAATAGGGCACACAAGATAATTTTTAAGATTGGACAAGAGTTAAATATAAAAAAACAAAACAATTGTAAATCATAAAACAGCTAGACAGTTACGAGTTTATAACTATTCTATAGAACATGTGTTTGTACTATCTATCCTCGTCCAACTAGAATTAGCGTAATAGTCGATGTACTATCAAGATCATAACCGATTATGCACTAAGAGGTGACAATCACGTAACAATTATAAGACGTGTTTACACGTTAAAAACGGAAACATAATCATTATGAAGACAATAATTCAGTTAATACAGCTGATATTGGTCTTTATACAATAAATCTTCCCTACTATACAAATGGATCACATAATAATATACAGGGTTGTTAATGAACTTATGTCAAAAATTTGAAGGGGTGAAAAAGAGCAAAAACTGAGTTAACTGATGTCACAAACTTGCATCTGAAGTTTAAGGTCGTAGAAAAAAAAGCTGATTAAAAATGTGTTTAAAACTGATTTGGAACTGCTGAAATACATGTATTTTATCGCGGCAAGTACTTTCTGTAACAGTTTTTAGGAGTTTGTAGGTTTCTTACGAAAACGGACTGTATTCGAAAGTCAGTTTGTAATACATTGTTGTAGTGATTGCTGTGCTGTTTTTCGAGAGTACATTTAATAGCCGTATTTCCAAGTTTTATTTTGAAAATGGCGCATTTAGCAATCGCCAATATTATGATATAATCATAATTTGTGTCGAAGCAAACGAAAATGCACACAGGGCTTGTCAAGTGTACCGTGCAAGATATCCTGAACGACGTGCTCCCGCACCGCGAACATTTGTTGCTGTAGCGCAAAGAGTTTTGGACACCAGTGAAGTACAACCGCGTCGAGGTCGCGATGGTGGCCCAGGGCTTAAATTTCAGTGAACATGTGGGCCGGTAAGACCTTTTGAATTGCCTTGACGCTTAGACGTTGCTTCATATCTAGATTTTTTGCAAAATTACTTGCCGGAGTTGTTGGAAGACATGCCATTAAATGTTCAGCAAAATATGTGGTTAGTGTATGCTCACTTTTTTCGAAGAGTGTGCGACTTTCTAAACATTACTTTTTCCCGATCCCTGGATAGGCCGCGGCAGGCTAGTTAGGTGGCCCCTCCGGTCCCCGCACCTCACCACTTTAGACTTCGTTTTGTGGGGTTATGTGAAAAGTGTTGTGCATTCCACGGAAGTTCGTGACATCGATCAACTGCGACGTCGTATTGCCTAAGCTTGTAATACGATTCGAGAGGACGTGGCAATGTTGCAACGCGTGCGAGCGAATTGGATACATCGCGCTGAAGATTGTCTGCAAGCAAGTGGTGGATACATCGAACATATTCTATGAAAATCAGTAGTTCTCAAAAGGTGGCTCCTTGCAATGTTGAGGAAAGTCAGATTTTAAAATCACATTTTACTGAATACAAATCCGTGTATTTTGAATGTATTTTGACATAACGGACATGTGAAAAAAATATTTGACATAAGTTCATTAGTAATTCATTATAACCTTTAGTTCATATATGCATAAGTGTGGAGATGAGTGTCTTTTAAAAATAAAAGTTGTATAAGTTTTAATATGCGCTACTCACATTTTTCTAGAGAAACAATTAAATAGGTAAGACAATTTCTTTCAGTGTACATTTGTCAGATAACTTATTGCTAACCTAAATACTATACAAAGTGTCACAGAAATAAGTAGGACATTTTAACCATGTTTTTAACTTATCACAGTGACAACTTTTGCTTAATATTTTTTACATCAAAAGTCATAATTATTAAAATAATGTAATTTCGAAACATACATTTTTGATACCCTGGAACATAGGCTTAATACGAGTACTTAACCCTAGTTTCATTCTTTATGTAGCTTTAAGTGACTGCGCAGAGATCACGCGCAAGGAGGGGAACCTCAAAAGCTGAAAGCTAAGCTGGGATTGTTGGTGGACTGGAGGCTGAGATTGCTATTGCGCATAGATCACGCGTTCCTTTACTGGACTTTTAGAGCAGTGGGCCACAAAAGAGGGGGAGTGAATTTACTGTTTTCCAGAGCTGGGTAATTTCTTGTAATTTAAAAATAGTTACAATTACAAATTACTTTTTTAAAAAAAGTAATTAATTATAATTACAAAGTATATTCTTTAAAAAAGGAATTATATTAATTTAATTACAGTTACATGAAAAATGGATTTAGCAATTACTTTTCTAATTACTTTTATGATAAAGTAAATTATAGTGACCAAACAGAGAAAAAGGAAAAAGTTAAGTTAAAAATTTTAATTAAAAGTGTTGTGTAATATTGCGTTTTATTATTTATTAGAATTGATACTAAAATGAAAAGATTATTCTTATTCATTTTCTGATATAGAATTTTTATATTTTTATTCCTTATCTAATAATTTAAACTAGTTCAGTTCATACTATAATTTTATATTATTGGTCAGGTAATTAATTCAACCCCATGCTATTTTTTTTTGGTTGTTAGTACATTTGCAAAATATAGAATACAGTAGTTTTGGGTAGACTGGAAAGCAATAATTATTATTAAAAAAATTACGAATCGAACAAGTACGAGTGAAAGGCTGAGTAACCGAACCAGAAGTTTTCTCAACTCAAAATAAGAGCAGTAACACATAGATACATAACATATATTTTTATAAAACTTGATGCTATAGACAACATATTCTTACTTCGTATATTTTTTAAATTAATAATAATTATAATAAAATAAAATGTACTCTGTTAATTCTGAGGTTAATTCACCAAATCACTTTTTATTGTTCTCGCGGCACAAGGCTTTCCTCAAATGAAATAATTGAAGTCTGCAAGTCTGTACGCAATTACGCAATACGCATGATCTTAAAAGTAATTATAATTATTAGAAAAAGTAATTGTAATTGGAAAAAGTATTTGTACTTATAGAAGTAATTTGTAATTCGATAGTTCAAATAATATAATTACAAATTACAATTCCTATAACAATTTTGCTGCAATTACAATTCCAAATTCAAATTACTTTAATAAAAAAAAGTACTTAAATACAATTACAATTACAGGAAAAAAAAAGGGAATTGTAATTGCTAATTACTTTTTCACCAGGAATTACCCAGCTCTGCTGTTTTCTATACTGTGACTTAATTGTGTTGATAATATACAAAAAGAAGCATAAATATATAGTACTGGTATTATTTAGGCTACAAAAAAATGTAAGGTAAGGAATCATTTCATAAAACATTAGCAATTAGATATTCTTTTGACCCAAAGGAAGTTCATTTAGTAACAAGCTTTAATTCTCAATTTAAGATTGTCATTTTGTTCTTCATTGTACAATTTGTTGTATTGGAAAGATAGTATATTGACGGTTATAATAATTATTAATTAACGTTATTTTTTAATGAGGCACTATACCTACTAATTATTGTGACCACTAACAAAGATAATAATTTCTGATGTCTATTATCTGCATTCAGCTTTTAAAATTAAATGATCGTAAATCCTAATTGCAACCACGAAATAGCAAAAAATATCCTTCCAAAACTGACTTAATAGAGCATTAGGAGTAAATTAAAATATATAAACTAACTAATCTTCCCGGTCAGCAAGGGTCTGGACAAATATGAATGGAGCAGCCGTACCTTTCTCACAACTGACGTGGTGCAGTAATTAACTCCTCGATGAATAATGTCGGTGGCGGCGGCGGCGACTATCGTCGTCCTTCAAACGGAGGAACTTCCAGTAGCTTCGGCGACGATAAATCCCGCGAAGAAGACGGCCCTTATCTGCGGGAGTAGAAGACCAATTGGTTAGGATGGCTATTAGCGGCTCTCGGACGTTACATCTCACCCCGGGGCACCTAGCAGGCCAATGGCCCAGTGGCGTGCACTCCCGCACCCATGTACGTCTTGAAAAATGAGAAATAAGCAATTCGGTAACAATATGTCTTAAGTTTATCTCGGAAATAGTAAAGATAAAGATTTAGGTCCCTAGGTTGTTATGGATAATGTACGTCGACCATCACGGGTGTTATTATTCTATAACACCCGTGATGCCTTCAACGTTTAACATCCCACTAGACTGTTACTTAATGCGTATTATTAGACTATTGAATATAGGATTTTAAAGGGAACTATGACGTTCAAGATATTTTATTACATGAATCGTTCAAATGGTCATTTTAGATGAAAAAACCGCGGAGTGCTGTTAATTTAGAGGGTGGAATTTAGAGATAGGGGTGAAAATGCACCCCTTCCAGTGTTTTAATTGTAGCTCGAAAACGAAGCAAAATTTCGCTATAGTTCATAGGAAAAATTATTTAGAGAATTGGATTTCCCATCGAAAAAAATTTAGTCATTAATAAACAATTTAAAAAAGCAAAAATTTCGATTTTCTGTTTTTTTTTACTTTTTGCCTCTAGTTTGCTTTTTTGCTTTTTTTGAAGTTGTTTATTAACGATTTTTTTACATAAATTTCACCTTTAAATTTTTTAAATAAGCTATTTCTATGGGAAATTCAATTCTGTAAATAATTTTTCATATGTCCTAAAGCGAACTTTTGCTTCGTTTTCGAGCTACAATTAAAAAACTGAAAGGGGTGCATTTTCTCCTCTATCTCCAACTTCCACCCTCTAATTTAATAGCACTCCGCGGTTTTTTCATCTAAAATGACTCTTTGAACGATTAATGCAAAAAATTGCTTGAACGTCATAGTTCTTTTTAACCCTGTTTTTTGGATATAATAAATAGCCTATGTACAAAAAGTATTTTTGTATAATAATTCCAAATAATAATAAATTACTTTCGTTATAGTGAAATTTAATAATATTGTCCTAACAATTTAAATTTACGTCTGTATCTGAAGTAGAAATTAGCATGCAAGGTGTTTGCAAATAAGTGCGAAATATTTTAGGGGGTGATTGCCGAAGTTATTTTGTGAAAAAAGTTTATACAAACGTAGGTCGAAATATGCCTCGGTTCCGAGGTACATGCTGTTCAAATTTTAATTTATTATTTATTTTTATTAATTATTTCAAAGAGTTTTAAAGATATTGACTCGAAATTTGATGGTTGCATTTTATTTAGAAATATTGACAGCAACCTACTAGATAATGTGTCAACAGAAATTAAAAATATACAACTTGCATTTTATTTTCTCCTCAAAAAAACGGTGCATCTTACGAAAAAAAATTGAAGAGACCAATTTCATTCAGAATTGATGGCGGATTTCCAAAAAAAAATATCGAAACGGGAAAAAGTCAGTGGCGTACCATTTTTTTTTATTAAAGAAGGCTGTAGCATTCTCGCACGAACGTCACTGGTGCAATCAGAAATATTCGGATAACCCCAAAAAATGCACATTTATCCCTCCAAATCGTTTTTCAAATTTCGAGTCAATATCTTTAAAATTCTTTGAAAAAATTTATAAAAATAAATAAAAAATTAAAATATAAAACTTTTTTTCTCAAAATACCTTCGGAAACCACCCCCTAAAATATGTCGCACTTATTTACAAACACCCTGTATATTGTGGAAATATTTACTAAACCATATTTCACTATAATGTTGTTTATATATAAAATTTTTCATAGAAGTTTTTCAAAAAAATGTTGAGATATATTTGATATATGATGTATTAAGTCCTGTTCTCGATGTCCTTTCTGGTAGTAAATAATTTTGTAAAACTAATTACAATAAGAACTGGAAAATATCAGTACGGTGTCAATTTTTTTTATTTATTGGCACCTTGAAAATATTAGTGATATGATGCAAAAACATAAAAATTTGTTTGCTGAATACACATAAATACTACTTATGTTTTATTTCAAGATTGTACTATTTATTTTTTTGCTATATTTATGGATGTTGCTTTTGTTTTTAATTAAAGTAATTATTGTTTAACTACAGTTTATAAGTTTAATAATTGGTGAAGTATAAATTTTTTTCAATACCCGAAGATGGTTTTAGAAAATTTGTAGACAAATAAAAATCTGAAGAAATAATGTGATAGCAGAAATTGTAATAAACGTAAATACAAAATTTTAAATACAATTTGTTTGTAATTTGATAGACAAATTGTAATTAGTCAAATTTTCCATATAAATTATAGACGTCTGTGCTATAACTGGGTACATTTTTAACATATTTTTTTTTCGAATTAGTGTTGTACAGAATTTGTTCGATGTTTCACCAATAGATGTCCTCAAATATTGTTTTTAATTATAAGTAGTTTATGAAAGCCCTTTTTTGACATACCTACTTTTGTTTATTTAATTTAACGTCTTCATTAAACAATGAAGGAAAATTTGGTACCACAGGGTAAAACAACAAAAAAAAACGTATAATATTACACACTGTAGTATTTTGTGAATTTTTGCAAGTACCTATCCATGCATCAAGTCAACCGTGCAACAAAAGAACAGCGACGCCGCTGGCCAGCTCTACACGGCCTACTAGATAAGTGTTTAATAAACGCCCGGGACGTTTCTTCGAATCTGCTTCACACCTTCATATTAATGACTGAGATAACAAAAGGGATCGAGTTGGCCGGGGAGGGTATCCGTTTCCCTGTCTCGTTTGGATGCGGATAGATAAAAGTGAACTAAGAAACGTATTAATTAGGGACAGCACACGGTAGTGAACGGCTTCTGTCGGCGTGTCAGCGGCAGGTCTCTGGGTATGTAGTCTTTTTAGAAAACTTAAAACAGTCAAGCGTATTATTAATTGCATGGGCATTTACAAACTTGGAGAGGATATTTGAATGGTAAATAAATCGATTGGCAGAAATAGAATATTTGTTTTAATAGGTACTTGCAGACTTACCACATTGATACGACGAAAACTATTTTGGAACCGCTGCCCTCCTTGATAGCGTTTCCATATTTTACCACTACCATTTTAGTATATTTATAAAACAAAAAAATAACTTAGGGGATGCTTATTTCAGCCCCCTTCAAGGGGCAGAAATATTCGAATAATTGTTGAGAAGTTGCACAGTAAACAGAGTCATCCGGTAGTCAGCGGTTCCAAAAATTTTTCATAGTATCAGTGAGGTACATCAGTAGGTATCAGCAAAATATTTGCAAAAAACATTTATCTCAATTGAGTTTTCGCAACTTTATGTCAAACCAACAACATTTGGGGAATCATTTTTTTGTTTTTTTTTTGTAATTCTTCGAGAATTCTTACAAACGTCACGGTTATCCTTTAACAGGGCAGTAAGTTCTTAATACATGTTCTATCACTGTATTCCAAACGACATTATTATTAGCCGTACAAGGCATTTTATGATATTTGAGTTAATAAAATCGTAATAAGAGGCTCTCGGCTCGCCGATACAAGGGATTTGTTGGCAATTACATCCAGAGCAGAAATAAAGGAGGCAGCGACCACCTCGTCTGCATTGGAAACGTGCTCATTACCTGGCATGCACATTTACCAGTCGCAAAAGCCATCAGACCCATTACTATCGCGCTAAACGCGTGTCATGGCTCCTTAAGCCAGAACCGAAACCTTTGTAATAGCTCTTGTGCATGAGGAGGTGCACTTAGGATTTAGTGGGCTGTTATCGTTATGTTAATGTGGCGGTGCAAAGTAAACGAACTGGATTTTCCACAGTTCTAAACAAAATCTGTAAAAAATTAGTTCTATAAAATGATACTGAGAGAGGTTCCTCATTAAACTACACTCATGAGTGGAAAAGTGTTTTGTCTTAAAAAGTTGCATATTTTCTCAAATTTCCAACATTTATACGAAAGTTTTACGTAGTTTGTACCTGTCCCTACCTACGTGTGTTAAAATTGTGAGAATTTTTATAACAATGTTTTCTGTACTACGTGAAACACAACACTAAAAAAATCACCCAATTTCACCCAATTTTACTCAATAATGTGTCAATTTCTATCCACACCCGATTGAGTGAAATATTTACTCTATTAGTATGAGTACAACTAAAATTTGAGTGAAACTATTGCAAAAGAAGTGAGCGAATTTTACTCAAATTCGAGATTCTGCTAACTATCAAGGGAGTGACTGTTGACTCTGCTCTGATTTAACTGTTATTGATTTGTTATTGTTAATTTATTACTCACACTTGGTTTATATTCTCTTTAAATTTTAATTTAAATATCACTGTATTAAAGTCATAAACTATTAAGCTGCCACAGTGGGTTCTACACAGATCTGTTTTAGAGACAATATTTTTGGTCTCGAAAGAATTGGTTAACTAATTGGACGAATAGATTGCCATAAACTATGGCCATAACCTATGTTGTACGTTACAGATACGTAAGTAAGTATAAGTAACAATCTATGTTACTATGAGTTTATTTAACCAAATATTAATCTACACTCAATATAGTATTGTTTTTAATTATTGTAATCAAACCACTACATGACAATTGTCACCAAAATAAAGACGGATACTTCTCCAGCATTACACGCTATACACCACGCCACGTGATGACCTAATGGGGACGATGGGAATAGACGAATACAACGCACGACAACCATAGAATGGGTTGGGGTCATTCAATAATGAGGACATTTACTCCGATCTAGCTACAAGTGCGTCAAATACGAGTTTATCTGGAGAATTTATTTAACCTATATTTGAGTGAAAATATTAAGTTTTAGTTCAAATACTATCACAAATGGGTAAAATTATCAAAATGCGTAATATTGAGTGAAAATGTACGTTTATTGCTTTCACTCAGACCAATTTTTATACAGTATAAGATCTAGTATATAATTGTAATATTTAAAATTCTTCCCAAACATATCGTTTTATGCACAGGACCCTTGATTTAATATTATGAACATTAATAAGAATTTTTTTTTCATTTTATTGCACTAAATACACAATCAAGTTACGAATAATATTTAATTCGGCAGGTCTAAATTTCGTCCTATCAAGAAATTTATATCTTATTCGCTTCAGTGATAGAGATCACGGAATATATTCTTAGTAATTGCATGTTCATCATGATTTTTACTGCACTGTATAAAAAATTGGACTAATTTTCACTCAATTTCACTCAATATATGAGAAAAATGTTTCATACAAATGTGATTCATTTTTGAGATACCTATATGGTGTTGAAATTAGAAAAATATCACATTTATTACTAATAGAACATATAAGGAAATAGATCTCTTAAAATTCCTTCTAGAGATGAGCGGTCTTAGAGTTCTGAATTTTTTATATTGAAGTGAGCTTACAACACAGTTAAGTAAATCGAAAATAATTCTAAACTACCAAAACAGTTTATGAGAATTTTTTGCTTGAAATATAATTTTAAATACAGCGTAATATGTCAAAAGTTCAACTTTAGAAACCCCCAGTATATAGTTTTACCCTTACCTATATAATACATACACAAGTTATTTTGATATCTACTAACTTATGATGATTAGTAAAATGTAATTTAAAAAATTACTTGCAATGGCTCCATATATTCTAAATTTACTAAAACTGGAATGAACATCGCGATCACGTTTCCTTAGCTTGTATAAACCACGTAGGGTGGTCTGATATCCAGTCATAGGTCAAAAATTTCAACTTAAATTGCAAAAAGTACAGTAGGAGTGGTGTTATTACCGCGAATCACGTAACAAGGCCTCCATTACAACATGGATTTATTATCGTTAGATGATAATAAATAGGAAGTAGATAACCCTCCCATTTGTGCCATTTTAGTGTTTGCTTTATAATTATATATATAACCGTTCTCTATAGGGTAAAATAAAAACGGAGTTCGTTGCGTAAATTCAATTAATGTTCTGTAAAAAAAAATAAGGATTACATATAGGTAGCTATTTATTTTTTAATAAGTATGCAAAATTTGTTCGAGAGCTACTAGTGTCTTCGCAAATTAAATTTATAATACCTATGTCTCGTTTATCTAGTTTAACCACTATTCTATCTAAGAATATTCTAACTTACATCATTTATTTTTTTAGTATCGAGTAAAAACTGTGATTTTTAACGCCTCTATTGAAGACTACCCGCAAAGGAGATTTTAATGATAACTCTCAGTGGAACCATAAGTTAAGAAAACGGCCGATTGTTTCATTAACAACAATTAAAATTATATGAAATTGAAACAGTAAAAAAAATGCAGTCTATTTCACGAACAAAATACTTTTAAATAACATAGATAGATGAAGGAAGAAAATAGCACAATATTGAAATACAACACAAACAATATTTAAGGGTAAATTTGTGTTATAACGAAAAAAGTTATAAAAAATATTGCGCAAGCCACTAGATACTACGCCTGCAGCACAAACGTCTTTCCAACGTTTAAATATTTTCTTAGTTGAAAAGTTACAGAGCTATCATAGAAAACGGTCAACATTGAAAAACATCCTGTATGTCTTAAACAAATGAAAATATCGAAATCTGATTCTCTCTCAATATAAAATATATTATTACAATGTAATTATATAATTGACTGTAAAGTTACTTTGCAATTTTATAAGTAATTGTGCAAGTTACATTGTAAAGAATAAAGATACTTTCTATTTTGTATAATCACAGTGTGATATTACTGTAAATTTACTTTAGAATGTTACAAATACAAATACATTATAAATTTACTTTCTATATTGTAAAATCACAAACTAATATTACAATTACAAAAATTCCTTCACTATTAATATTAATGATAAGTGAGTTTATACTATTTGTTTTGACTCTATTTAAATTCCATTTTTATTTAAATTAACTACTGAAGATCTAAAAAAGTGAAGCAGAACGGAAACAATTAAACAACAACTATCCTCTCCAGCACTATGTCGATGAAACTGTCGAGCTGCTCGAGATGCAGCTATTTGACGGATTTTTAGCGGCATTCAAAGCGAACCCGAGCGAGCTTCGGCTTTTTCCGTCATAAAGTGAGGATTTTAGCTTCTAGTATTTCAGTGGTGGCCGATGATTTCTGAGAGACATTGGTTATAATAATAATTTTATATTCATTTCACCGAACAAATTGCAGAAATCAATAAGGGCATATTATTAAATTTTACTGCAATAAAGGTAATACATTCTTTTGTGTAATTATAACAAAAATACTGTTTATACATGAATACAACTGTGACAGCTCTTTGCGCAAAATGGAGGACCATAATAATACCATGTAATTTTTTACAAGACATTTTTCCGTGTCTCGTGTTAATACTTTTTAATTTAAAATGACTTTTACATTCACCGGTACCATCTGCGCATCTAAATTCATAATAAACGACCACTAATTCATATTAATCTTTTTAATACACTGAGCTTTTATCGGTACTTTCTTTCAACAATACTTCAGAGTAATATTTCTGGAGAGATCTTTTATATTTTGATTTATGAACGATGACACGCACTTAATACTGAGAGTCCCATGTTTATTCAATGGGAATGAGGTGTAACAATGTACTACAATATTATTTGTAAAATACACCATTAAAACGATATTTTACTACACTTTCGAAGAATCGCAGGCCGGTTTCCAAAGAAACTCACTTAATGACCCCGAATGGAGCCATTTTCGTCAATATTTAGTGTCATTGTGGCTGCTACAATGCCTTTCTAGCGCAGATTTTTCTAACTTACATAAGAACAGAATTTATGCGACCTCAAATGGTCCACAAAGGCCATTAGGACATTATTAACTGGAGAGTCCGCTAAATAAAGACGTCATATAAACTAAAAATATCATAGTCTCATTCACCGGTCGCTGGGCCATTCAAGAGGTTGTGAAAGGCGCAGCGAGAAGGTGAAAAAACGTCAAAAATCGGAAATAAATGGTCGCCGTAGAGTTATTGTGCGCGGGCGGCTGCGACTCTCGGCCTACTCGATCCTATGGGAATACGCGAGAACATTAATCTTCATTTGTTACCGGCCACTTCAACTGTTTACCTCATTGTTGGTCCATTAAGAGATGTGCCCATTAAAATACGTTGCAACGTACCGTGTTATTCTTCGACGATGGATTTTTTTGTGACAGCTAGATTTAACGGCGTGTTAAGATTTCGTTTGGATTCTTCGGCTGTACCGAATGCCAGGAATTTTTCTCGTATCGAACGGAACGGTTTATTTTTACAAATACTTATCCGCCAAAAATATTTCGGATTTTCTTATGTGTTGCTGTTGCAACTTTAATTAATTTAATAATTTTTTAACTAAATACAGAAACTTTTTCCAAGAAAAGAGTACGCCATTGGCGTTTTTTTGTAGAAATAAATTTATTTATTTATTTTATTATTTTTATTTATTTAAAGCGAAATCACCCTGTATATTGCAGATTTTGTTACCATATTATTGCTGATTTTTGTAAAAATACTATTGTACGTATTTACAAATTTTCTAGAAATTGTCATGGGGCACCAAAAAATATATTTCAAAAATTATAAAAAATATAAAATCAAAAAATAAAATAATATTATTAAATAGGCTGAGTAAGTAATTAAGTAATTAAGTCCTACAACAATTGTTCAAAACGAAATCCTCCCACATCGATACACTTTTGACTTCTTCTAATCAGGCTATGAGAAAATTACAATTTTCCTTTATTCTTTGCCACAATTCATGTCGTGTTCATAGGCCAAGATGGACTGCAGCTTCAGGGGTAAATACTAAACGAGATCATCGTAAAGCATAATGCAGACAAAATAATAAATTTTTGCAGATGGATTTTAAACAAATATGAGCATGTGGACTAAATTTGCGCATTATGATCGGCAAACAAATAAATTATCTCCTGCTACTATTAAAAAACATCAAGAGACTTTTCATTTATTTAACGAAACAGTACCTGAATTTAATATTATTTCCACAAAAAGCCACTAGTGGCGTATTTTTTTTTTGGAAAAATGGAGCAGCACCTTCAGTAGCACGCCACTGGTTAATGCCTCGTATTACATTCAATAAAAGGTTTATTAAGTGAATACACTGTAGTAAATTTCATTGAAATCGTTCGGCACATTATGAAGATATGACAGAAAAAATATATTTTTTTGGAAACTAACTCCCTGTTTGTCGAATACTACGTCCCCCCAAAGTTTATCGAATTTTCACCACCAAGAACGGCGGTGACAACATTTTCAACAGTAAGGGCCGGTTTTTCAATCTCTGGCTAACTAATTGTTACTCTTTGTGTTAGAGATGCCATAGAAAAAATTAAAAACGAATTTATACATTCATCCTTTGTTAAAAGCTTGCATGTTAAAATAAAATTATTGCTTCTCCACTAAAACAGAAGAAAATAAAGTGATGGCTAACCTTAAGTTAGGAGTTAACCAACGATTGAAAAACTGGCCCTAAGGCGATGTTTCACATTGTATTAGCTACGTTCTGTCCAAATTTGGTTGGTGCAGCTCTTTCGGTTTCGAAAATTCAGTACCTATGTATGTTTTCAGCCATGAAAATTGAATAAATTTTTTGGTAGCTAATCTGTTCCTGCAGTTTCTATATTTAAAGTGAAATCACTCTGTATAGATAATATTCTAGGAAAGTGAAATACAACATTTTAAATACAATTTGTGGTAATGTCAAAAATTGCAGTTAATGGTATTTTCTATAAAAATTAAAGTCGATAGTAAACGTGGAAGTTTTTATTATGATTTTTCCATGTAATCAAACAAGTCAGCCATCAAAAAAAAGCTAAGTAAATTTCGAAAAAAGATGATTTAAAGACAGCTTCAGTATAGTTTAAGAACATTCTATAAAAAAAAATTAATTTGAAAATAACATTATAGAAAAATTTGCGGTTAATTTGTTCTGGTAAAGTTTATATAAGAAATGTCACACTTGCCAGAGTCAAATTTTAAATAGCTATGTAAGCGTGATTAAAAACAATTGAACCAAACTGCTAAAATTATTAAAACTTGTTAAATAAGTTGTACTACGAGTGTTGTATAAGTATTTGTCCTTGACAAGAAAAAACAATTTTTTGTGTAAAATGTATTTAATTCTTTAACGTTATCACCTTTTAGTTCGAAGCACTTATTCCAACATTTTTCTGTCTTCTGTATCCCCCCCTAAAAAATACGATTGCTTTAACCCTTCAAAATCAGTGTTCGTTTCAGCAATGACCTCATCGTGACTGCCAAATTTTTCATATTTAGAAATAGGAAATAATCGTTGTGTGCTAAATCTGGAGAATCTGGTGGATTCGTATCCTAACTCGTGGAAGTTTGCTCTGGCGACGACGCAAGTGTGCACGCGAGCATTGTCTTGATGGAAGAGGATTTTTTTCTTCGACAAATGCGGACGATTTTCTTTTAAAGCATAGTTGAAACGGTCCAATAAGTTGAGATCATACTCTTCATTAATCGTAAATACACATATAAATATCTAGATACCATCTTCTTAATATTTAGAACTGTTAAGTTGGACAGAAGACACGTCAAATTTCGAGCCCTGAGGATGGTGTAAAATAACACCGAAACGTTGGCAGTGATTTAAAATATAGTGTTCCTTTATTTATTGATCTTCATTCCACTAAATCCTTGACTTGATAATAATTAATCAAGATCGCTAAACAGTGGAAACGTAGCTAATGTTTTAGTCTCTGTAATAATATCAATAAAAAAATGATTCAGGCATTATAATATGCAGCATTTGACACCTCTTATGTCCTTTTAAAGGACCTATAAAATCAAACTCCCAGTATTTACATAAATGTATAATTTTACGTATACTTTTCACCATAATGATTTTAAACGCCATGCCACATTTATACCGTGACTTTTTACGGTTCTATGTAAATTATTTTCAAGATCACATCCTACTCTACCCATGATTAATTCCACCGTCTAATTTATGAATGGAGAGGCGATAAAAAGTTTTCAGAGGGTCCCAACTGGATATCGCCGTATAATTAAATTTGATATAACAAACTGGATGTTGTTCGGAATGTAAATATCCAGATAAACAGTAGCTGATCCAGCGGACCAGATAACTCTTTCTCGGGTCGAATCTGCCCCAATTAACTGATGCCTCGGATAGTTTATTTCGATTCTGAGACCAGATGGAGATACCATCTAGCCAGAACAGTGTCGCTCAAACTTTTTGTATGATACTAATTTCCTTGCATTCTCTGACAATTTCTGAACTTTTAACAAAGACTGTGTTTGGTATAGTAGATTGTCATTATCGATATTATGACGATTCAAATTCTAAATAATAAAAAAATAAATTAAACTTTTAAATTATTTTAAAAGCATTTCGGGGAAAAAGGATTAATAAAACTTTATAAGCACTAATTACAGATTTTATTACTTGTTCATTAAAAAGTGTTTAAAAATGGAGAGATATGATATCGCAGTTCCTTCGAATGATTTTACCATGTAATGTATTTTAAATGGCAATAAAAGTAATTTGATACTCATTAGGCGTTTAACGAGTTTTTTACGATTATTATAAAGATTTCCGCTGGAAATCTTTGTGATAGGTGTAGTAGGTAAGAAAAAAACGTTTCGGTCTGGTTGATTTTCATAAATATTTGATAGTGTAAAAAAACACCAAGGAACCACGCAACAATAGTGGTTATAGCATGAAATTCAAAATAAGTTAAGAAATATATCTTTTATCCAATAATGCTAACGTTGCTAATGGGCGCCTAACGGTATGCAGGGAGGAGGAATTTTATAAATTTAATTTAAAATGACAATTATTTAGGTATACAATATATTCAAATAACCAGAAGAATATTCATAATAAATAAATACCATAATAAACATGTTGATGTAAAACGGAAATTTTTATTTGTTAAAAAGTAATTCAAATTCAGGTAAATTGGCATTATATAAATTGTGGTAAGTAATTTTTATGACGTATTATTAAATACAAAAGTGTGTTTATCCTTATTACCACTTTATTTTGTTAGTTGGAAAAAATGTGTGAAACATCCTTCATATCACATCAGGCGGATTTATGGTTTATTCACCTGATTTTTACAGCATATGATATACTTGAGATGTTATGGCTAATCTTCGAACACTGGTTCTAAGATTCTCTTCTGCGGTGTTTAAAATTTTTGGTTTCTAATTTCTCATTCTCCGAGTTTATTCACGTTCAACATTGTGCAAAACCATACTTATCGTATCAACTCACCTATTACATGGGTGTTGTATAATAATGAAAACGTAATATTGACAGTTGGTAGAAGGAAGCACAAAAACAAGCGCTTAGGTGGGGAATTCTGAAAGGAAGCCTAGATAGTGGAAGTGAGGAGAGCGCAGAGTGGAAAAGTAAGACGATCGGTGCACGGTGAAAATATATAAGTAATGAAAAATTACAAGTGTTTAACCGGTATTAGTTAGCAGGTAATATTCTCTAAATACTTTGTTGTTAATTGTTCTATGTAATCTTATGAATGTGATGGTTATAGATGTTTCATGATAATAATTCTTTGTATGTTTATCTTCCATTGCTTTATGCTCAAGGGCATATATTTTTCTAAGGTAAAATTGTTACAATTATTATTAACGATTGCTCATTATTTATTACATGTTAAAATATATATATTGTCGTGACTGCCCAGATATTACAATAACAACTCCTTTGTTTCACATTTAACTTGTTTTATCATGATTACGTTGTTCGAAAAACAAATAATAAAGAATTGCTTGTGCTCACTTTATGTCATACGCATATAAGAGCCTTGAATTTGAATTTACTAACATTTTCGCCCGTGAGGAATGAATCTGTAAAAAGAATAATTAAATACAAAAAAAGAATTTGCTAAAACAGATCTTCCGAAATCTCAACTCATAGCTGGATTGCCTCCCGTATGGGACTCCAGTACCTTACTTATTATTATTGTTGTTATTATAGTTGTTGTTGTTTTTATTATTATAACCTCTTCAGTTTTACTTGGAAGTGTGTATGTCTAAATCGAGTGAGATCACATTTAGTGAGAAATTAAATAAGTCGGGTGTTAATTATCATTAGCAATTGATCTTAATTTATGCCTTTTGTTATCGGTTGTTTTGTATTTATGTTTGGGTAGTTAGAGCAACGATCGTGGGTTTCTCTGCCATGCTCTTTCCCCACAGGAGCTCTAGGTGAGCCTGGCACTCTCATTTTATGTTAAATGGTTGTTAACGTTTTTGTTATTCTTTCTATTTGTTACATGTTTAATTTGAAGACTGCTGTACGTAAATAATAAAGTTAGGTGTATTTACTCTGCTTTTGTTTTATAAAATTAAACCATACTTCCCCTTTTTAAAGTTAGTAGCCAGCGCCTTCCGGTCAATTAAGAATAGATGTATACAACGTAGGTATTCCTTATGACGATCACATATTTTTGGCCACAACTACGTTTATATTTTTTTTTCGATCGAACCTGGGGTTGTTATACTACAACATTAACGTATTGATGTTCAAAGCTCCTATAATCTCTTGAACTAATCATACAAACATTTGCTTATTTGGTACTTATAGGCCGGGATAATCTACCTGATATCGTCTTCTTGCAACAGCAGTGTTTGCCCCTGACAAAATGTAGGCTCTAACCATATCGGCTGTTTTTTTATTCATACGAACATATAAGCGTGCTCTTTCATGTCACACAAAAACTTGAAAACTCAAAAATATATTATACTGTCACTAAACACTGAAATAATTAACTTTATAAGGTTATATACTTGTACTATACAAAGAATCAAGCGGTGATGACGTATTCGTTCATTCTCGTATCGCCGAATTAAAGTGGCTGTTTGTTTTTATCCGTTTACCATTCCGTCATATCATACCAAGTGTGAAGTGAGTTGGCAGTAGCAGCTTTACAGAGGCAGCTATATGTAAGTTTAGCTGAACAGTGAAACTTCCTCCGTTGCCTTGCTTAAGCGTTCGGAACAAGATAGAATTCTGCTTAAATTTAAACTATTTACGATTTCATTTTATTGCTGTTTTGTTTACTTTCGATTGTTTAGCACCTATCGGTTGCTGAAAGGGCGAATAAGAAAAAAGAAAAGAAAAATATGTCGTATTTTGTTTAGAATTTTATAACTTTATAATATCACCTGTTTTAACTTCCCAAAGTGCGTTCCTACCTGGGTACTTTACAGGTATTGAGGAGGTCATTCATACTGAGATTCAGGAATTAAATACATACACTGCTTCAAAACATATAATTGTTTGTAAAAACTTGTAACCTTTGTTCCTCCATCTTATGTAAAACTTAACATCAGCGGTTTCTAATAGAACCTACAAAATAATAATTTTTAAGATTTAGACAAGATTTACATTTGAAAAAACAAAACAATTACAAGCCATAAAACAGTTAGATACTTACATAATTTTTCATTTCACACAACGCGATATGATTATGTATCCCACAAAACATGTGCATATACTATCCACTTTCATCAAACTATAGACGTGTAATAGTCGTAAGTCGATGCACAGCGTACTGTCGGAAATTTATTTATTTATTTTATTATTTTTATTTATTGTGAGTATTTTTGTGTGTGTAATGATTAAATATTATTTGTGTAATTTTGAATATTCGTTTGGGCGCCTTTTGTTGTGTAGAATGTTATTTGTGTGTATTTAAATCAAAATTTTCATTGAATGTAGGTTCTCTTAATAAAATTTAATAATTACAATGACAAATATAGACGAATTGTACTTCCTTACCTTCGTTTTGCTAAACTCTCCTCCGGCAGCTTTACCTTGCATGAATAATGTTAACAGTGTAGGTTCATTTTTTACAGTGTAGATAGGAATGTTTATTGATAATTTCTACACTGTCCCTCAAAAACACTTGTTCAATTAACAGCATGAGATCTTACCTCAGAGAAGCNTTGATATAAAGGCGACTTTAATAATAAATTAGTACGGGCAAAGGGTAACATAAATAGCGTATTGTTCCTAGAATTCACTCTGGGAACTCTATACGACAACTGCTCATTAATGGACTCACACTTAATTTTGAAGTGAATAATTTTATATAAAAATATTAAGCTGTGCATGGTACGTCTGCTAGTAAGACTCTGTAGGTTAAACCGAGCACAGAATAATTGTTGTGGAGTACCTCGAGCAGGATAAACCCCATCCAACAGAAATGCGGCAGATTTAAAAAATCTTCGTTGTACCCGTTCTAATAAGAAGGTATATGTAATATAAATTGGGTTCCATATAACTGAACCATATTCTAATTTGGATCTTACAAAAGTTATATACAATAATCGCAGAGTGGACTGGTTTCTGAAGTCTCGAGAGTTTCTCAAAACAAATCCGAGACTCCTATACGCATCGGCTAAGGAACCGTGGATGTGCCGCAAGAAACTCAGCTGCGCGTCAAAAATAATACCAAGGTCTTTAATGCAATCAGGCCTCTTGAGAACATTGCCTTGCAACACATAATCGAATGTGATAGGCACTTTTTTCCTATGAAAAGACTTAGCATTACATTTGTTAATATTAAGAGGCGTGTTTTTATTACATCAATCATTCAGTGAAGCAAGATTTCTCTGAAGAATCTCACAGTCCAAAACAGAGTTGATCTGACCAAATATTTTTACATCATCAGCGTATAATAAATAATGAATGTTTAGATCTTCCGCAATATCATTCATAAAAATATCAAACAGAAGAGGTCCAAGTATGGACCCTTGAGGTACACCTGATGTTTGAAGAAACGCATCTGATTTGAACCCACGATATTGTACATATTGGGATCGGTTACGGAGGTATGAATGAAATAATTTATTATAAGTTTATTTAACAGTTTGGAGTGATCGAGTCTATCGAACGCTTTAGAAAAATCCGTATAAATGACGCCGACCTGACTTCCGACATCAAGAGCTGCAGAAATATATTGTGTCTTACACAGGAAGTTTGAAATTGTTGACCGTCCTTGTATGAACCCGTGCTGTTCAGGGATAATTATATTTAGATGATATAAAATTGTGCAAAATAGTTTCAAACACTTTACAGAAATTGCTTAAGATAGCAATGGGCCTATAATTTGAGAATTCATTTTTTGCTCCTTTCTTATGGACAGGCGTTATACGCGATACTTTCCAGTCATCAGGAAATTCACCATGTATGGAAATTTTACGATCATAACCGATTATGCACCGAGAGGTGACGATCACTTAACCATTATAAGACGCGTTTTACACGTTAAAAACGGAAACATATTCAGTATAAGAACGAATAATTCTGTTAATACAATTGTTATATACAAATTCGGATACTGGTCTTTATGCAACAAATCTTCCCTATATATTGGAACATAAAGTCTATAACACCTAATAATGTATAAGTAATTCATTATAACCTTTATTTCATAGATGCATAATGTGCATTAAGCACCTTCCAGTTAAACTCATTGAATAATGAGTATGGAGATGATTGCTTTTTTTAAATAAAAGTCGTATATTGGTTATAAAAGTTTTAATATGCGCTATACACATTATTCTAGATAAACAGTTTAATAAGCCTTTCTTTCAGTGTATTTTTCGATGTTTTGTACCAAAATTTTGTTTTCAATTTATGTAGGTACTTTTTTGGTTGAGTGAATATTTACGCAACTTCATTATGACGCTAACACATAAATTATGAGAACAACGGCAAATTATAGTTTAGGCCTTCCGCGTCTGCCTCCTTATAGGCGAACTCTAAGGTGATTATTTCCATGGCCCACTGCGTATCAGAACAGATGCCATGAGACAAAAGACAATCAGCCTATTAAAGGTGGACACTGTACCAACAATTTATTGTCCCAATTAGCTAAATCGTGAAGATACGTGTTTTGGAAAGCCAATGGTCCCACAGCAGCTCCTTGTGAAATAAAATGCTCTCTTGCCCGCTCGAATCGCACCGCACGTCGGCACGGTCCGAGACGGAATGTGGAACGGGAACGCGAGAAGAAGAAACAAACGAGGGTGCTGTGGGTCTCCAGCGCTAGGTGCGATCTTGATATTTGTTCGAGAGAAGCCAACTGGGATCTTTTTATTTCTAAAATAAGAAGAACGATCCGAGTTCACGTCCCTTCCTAATTTAAAACACAAATTAAACTGAGATAAGGCTACTCGTATAAAAATTAACCCGGTAAGGAGAATTAAGGACTTAATCCTTGGGTCCCAATTAAGAGAGCCTGTATACAAATTAAATCGGTTTAATTATTTTACGTTTTATGGCGACCGTTCCAGATAAAGCCGTCGCCGTTACGTTCACTTTTATTGAACGTTTTCACATATTTTCGCCTTATGTTCGAGCTAATCGCCGATGATTGGTGAAAGGTTCGTCGTGAAATAGCACACGCTCGGCTTTAGGTGGGCATTTTCGAGAAGACGGCAATTTGTAGCAGCCGAAGGTGCCCGATAAGTGTGCAGGAAGCCATCGCCGTCGCGTTTAGCCCAAGAATGTGCGGATACTCAATTTAATACTTCCACGATGTCTTAATCGCGCAATTTCTAAGCGCGTAATTGTTTCAACTCAAAAGTATTTCAGTTGAAATTAATCTACTAACTTCAAGCTACAGCACACCTAGTATAGTCTTTCCGAAGTTAGTTGAACATGTATAAAAACGCCTAGCAATAAAATTTAATGAGCTTCATAGGCGTCCCTAAGGAAGTTTTCTGCTAAAGGTAAAAAATTATAATAAATTGTATATAAGGTGTAGAAAATTTCTATTATATGTTCATTTGACCGTTTTGTTCCATTTCAAAAGGTCTCCAAAATGCCATGTTGCAACAATATTAGTAAACAAAATATCCCTCACCTTTCTCCCTTTCGCAATTGTAATATGAATGATTAAGGTGCCTATAATAAATTAAAATTACCCGAATCACACCAAATTCCGCATTGCTGCACTGCACTGCTAGGCCATTCGTTAATTGAGATTGGAAACACTAGGTATACATATTTGGAACAACGCGTTCTGAAGATTACAGTAATAGATACATCTCTAATAATAAGGGAGATATTGGGATAAGAATGAGCCATAATGTGTTAAACAAATGCAATATTTGTGGACAACTGAATGATCGAGAATGCGAATATGTGTATAAATTTGTTGGAATACCAACACAAATTTGTCAAATGCAAACAAACGCCGTATCGTGTGCATGCTTCATATCGATACATTCGAAACCACGTCTTTACATGCCAAATATTCGGCAAAGTTAACGAAAGGCAACCATTTGATTTGTTCCACAAGTGCATGCTATTTAAATAAAAACACAATAAAAAAGTGATTCTGCCCAAATGTCCGAACACAACAATATCAACACTTCAAGAAAGTTTCATGTATTGCTCTCTGCATTTGTAATATACAAGAAAAAAGTATACAAATCGTACCGTATTGAATAGAAGGTGCATATCGAAGCAGGTATTCAATTGTCAAATATTTGTCAAGGCTAGGTATATCAGCAAAATGAACAAGGCACCTGCTGCAACAGCCACATCACTAGTGTTAATTTTCAGAAAATAATTCGTAATTTCTCTGCATTCGTAAAAAAATGGCAAATATACACAAGCTGTTTACATGCGAACATTAGTAATATTTGAGGAGATACTAACTAGACGTTATAAATTTTGTCAAAATAAGCTGCAAATGTTTTACATTTATGACTGGTGAATATTTGCCGAATAGTTGCATCGTCTGGAATTGGTTTTAGAAAAAGATTTTGTTTTCATTTATCATACGTACTTTGTACATTGCAAACATGGAAAATAAAAATATGTAGTATAGCCTCAGCAGAAACACTATTGAATAATATGTGTATCATCTATTGCTTTCTCATTAAAAGTACAGTGTAGTTTTGGGTATCGCAAATATAGCAACATACCAAGTGACCCTTTTCAAATCTGAACGCCCTGATAAAAAAGTTGAATTTATTGATCTATTTCTACTGTTTATTTTAAAAGCAAAACACCAAAAACTGCACTTTTAGACCAAATATTAATTTTTTTTGGTAATTAAGGTCTACCGTGATTCTGGAATCTGGTATTATTCTTTGGCATTATTACAGACAAAGCAATCCATGATATAACCATCAAAAACATATTAAAATAGTAATTCTATTAATATTATTAATATATCAGAGATTTTAGGACTTTTGGGGCCCATTTAAGAAGGAAGTATAGGAGTGTATTCAAATTTTGTATAAAAAAAATCGCTAATAAGGTTTAAATTTTAGCCACCAAAGAAAATCACAACAGGCTTTGGTTAGTAAATACAATATACAGGGTGATTCATAACTGGTGAAAACACTTTTACTTAACTGACATGACTAGCACCAATCATTCGGACTATTTATTCGAATAAAGAAATTAATAATATTAGTCATCATTTTAATGATTTTATTTGAGTAAATGCTGAAAAATACCTCCATTTGCACGAACCCAGGCCCGACATCTTTTTAATAACGAAAACGTAATTTGTTCGAAATTTATTGTTGCTTTGTTCTAACTGCTCAGAATGTCAAAGTTGCTATCGTAGCCCACTTGTGATTTTGAAAAGCATTATACTCGAATATCGATGTGTTCTCAGTTCGTTTTAAGTTTTACTCGAAATCAGACTTTTTTCAAAAAACATAAGTGTAGTAATTTGTAGAAAATTGAAAGACGAATCCGAAAATATCATGCTTGTTACCGTAAAGCAGTGGCGTACCATTTTATTTAGAAACATATGCCACCGATACCCTATATCTCCGCCACTGGAGCATATAAATTTTAGGAAAAGCCCTCAGATTTTGGACAATGTTTACATATGTGCCCAATTTCAAATTATTTCACTTGCTAGTTTTTAAATTAAAAAAAAAAATTGATAAAAACTTTACAGGAAAGACTCCCGTTAAAATTCACCAAAGAATACGAGACCTAAAAAGATACGGAAAATCGATCAATAAATATTCCGACCATAAAACGGATTTCTATATTACAAAACATAAACACAGAAAATAATAATACATAATTATTATATAAAACATAACCTTCATAAATGTTTACAAGCCACGTGACTGTCGAGCTTAGGCAACCCAACATTGTACGATTGGTACTGATAACGAAAACTTCCTAGATCTTGGCGTCACCAATGTTAATAATTCGTTTACAATGAACAATGACAAACCGTCTATGCTCGAGATAAGCGATCGCTGCTTGGTTGAATAGTATCTCGTGAAAAATTAGACCAATCACAGCCGGTGAAACAGAGCGCTGTGTTTTAATGTAACCTTGATCTTATCGTTTGACTGTTCCAAACCGAATTACTTATCACGTGGCTTATAAACATTATGAAGGCTCTGTATTGTGTCTTTAGTCTTGTTCCTCTAACGGTCCTGATTTGTCATTCATAGAACATAAAGAAGATCTTTTATGAGATAGCTGTTTGGGAATTAATACCAAAGACCGTCAAAAATGGTTAATTTTGTACGTAGAGTTCCCATAACAGGAATACCAACAGACCGAAGAAGGATAATAGCGAATGGAAATGCAAAACAGCCATTAATCAGATACAACCAAGGCGACCCATGCCTTTCAGACCCCATAAATATGTTACAGAACCATTTCTGTAATTGCCCAGCGATTGAATATCAGTCCAGCGTACACAAGCGGTGAAATTTTATTACACCTCTTAGCCTGCCACTGCTCTAAATAATTTCGAAGTGCGATAAAGCTAATTAATTAAATTCTGAGAAACGTTTTCGTTTGTTTTTAATAGACGAGAACAATGGCAGCTTCTATTGTACAATTCCCCGTCTCATTTCACCATGAACGGTTCTTCTACACAGACAGAGCTCCCGCGAACTGACGTGAAGGAGAAACCTCGGGGACAGAGCAATTCTTAGAAATAATTTCACAAATTGCAGTCGACTTCTTTAATTTACTCGAACTGGTCGCTTCGGGCTGCAACGTACTTCGCACAGTGCAGCTTCTTCCAACTCGTTCGAGGCTCAAGGACGGAGGTCGCAGACTTGCTTTTCCTTGCAGGGAAGGGTAGTAGCACAGCGTAATTATTATTCAATATACAACACGTCTTTTAATTGGTTGTTATCTTAGCAGGTCTCCCTTCTCTTTTCAGAGCCTTCTCTCTGCATAGCGGTACAGTCAGCGGGGCAAGTTTTTGTCGCTGCGAGCCTGTGGCTTGCACTAATTAATTGTATTGTTAGTTCTAATTGTGGCAAGATGGTGGCAAATTGGCGAGATGCCTTCAGCGAAATTGTGGATTATTTTGGAATTGCCTCCTTTCCCACGGGTCGGTAGAATTTTGTCAGGATTTTTTCGACATTACTGTTTGCATTAATATTTGTTGTTTCTTAACCGTCATTTTTAGGCATTTAAAACGCTTCGATATTAGTCTGCTGGGGGTAAAATTGCATCCTGTGTTGTTTTTATTACCAATTACTGTTTCACTACAATGGCCCATTACAGTTCGTGATCGAAGAGTCCATACTAGCACAGACAAATTTGCTAATTGCCGGTACTGTGGGCAACAACTACTCTATGCCTCAGCTGTTATTGGATTACACCACGCTAATACTCACTAAACAGTTCAAGATTATCAGGAGTATGTTGCTCTGGAATCAAATTCAGGCACTGAGGATTTTCCTTTAATTGTAAGAGCTAGTATTTTGAGGGTATGTTAAGTCTTGATTAATTTGTTAGATGTTGAGACTGGAGTTTACAACATGCGTGAAATAAACATAAATTTATTCATAGTCACCTGATTAATTAACCAAGTCTGAATCACCTGGTACCCAAAATATTGGTTCTAAGTGAGTTTTAATACCAATATTTGTTTTCTGTGTTTAGTTTTTCAGTTTGCATATACAGGGCATAAGAAGTTTGACAGTCATTACTTCATATATAACGAACAAAAAAGTTGTATATTACAGGAGCGTAAGATTAACAGTTTTCAAAATACAGCGAGTATTAATATTGGGGAGTTTCATCACAACGTGACAACAGCGCTTAACCTAGTGCACACAGCCGATGCACACCACGTGAGCACGTGGCAGACTTGTCCTACGGAATAACAAAAATATAAACAGCTATTTTGTGGAACATTTAGCAAATTTCAAGACAACTGTTTTTCAATTTTTAAATAAATGAAATAAATTGTATCGATTTTGTAGTGCTAATATAGTGTTGTGATTAAATTTTAGCTCGAATTTTAGTAATCACGAATCTCTTAAAACAGGAACTTTTAATCAAATTATGAATTTGAAAAATATGTAATTAAAGTACCCAAAGATACACGTCGTCCAAATAATCATACGCATTAAAAATAATTTAGGTACTTACCAAAAAGCAAAATTTTACCTAAGTGCCTCGTGTTAACCGCCGCGCCGTTGTCACATCGCTCGATGTGAATTTTATAGAATTTTAAATTTATTACAACACTAATTATTTTTTAGAATTAAGCATAAAGTTAAAAAAAGTGACAAACATTGTATTTATGGTATTCTATGCACGCAGTTATCAATATTCCTTAATTAATCGAACGTTTGTACATCAAGTTGGAGATTTTGATAATTTTTTTCTCAGAGATGATTGAGTTTAGGACCCATGTCATATAAGGTTTTTTGTTTATTTTAATGTATTTTATGGTTTGTTAAAATTAAGACAATCAATCTTCCAACACCCTGTATAAAACGCTGAAATTTAATAAAAAATATTTTACTTTAATTTAAAGAAGTATTTTTGCTTCTTGTCTTTTTTTACTCAAGAAAAATGTAGATTTTGAGTTGAAACTGCATCACAAGCTATTAGATAACAGTTTATGTAAATTTTCGTGATTCTTTAATTTGATGAGTTCGCTTATGTAGGTATTGATGTAATCAAACACTTAATATGACGTATGGTGTGAGAATACATGCCATGCCCTCTCGCAATTCTCATATGTTCATACTTTTTTATTAAGAAGGGTCAGTATTTATTTATACCTTTTTTACTTTTTTGCACCATGTTTAATACAATATGAGATATAGTTGTTCTTAAAATATAATGTCCACCTTCTAAACTGTTCTGTAATAATATGGAAGCTGTAAGTACACTGGTACACCATATTGCAAGAATATACCTACATATAGATGTTTTAAAACTTAAAATTTTTTATTGTTTTATCAAAAAAGTGTTTTTCTATTCTTATTTACAGTTAAACCAATTAACAACAAAGATACCTTTCTAATACATTTTGAAATTCCATAGAAATATTTTAAATATGTGTCCGGTATCACACAAATAAATGCTAAAAAATTTGGTCATGGGTTTACCTAATCAAAAGCAAAATTTTTGTCTAATACATTTTTAAATCCACCACATAAATGGGAAGTAATTACTTAATTTATTTTAGACTACTATACAATATTCGGATATGTTTACTTAGATATTTATTTAATCCACAGGCAACTTTAGAGGGTAGAAAAGACAGGAATGTGAACAACTTTCGAAAAATGTGTTAGGCAAAATTTGTTGGTTTTTTTGAAAATTTTTGCACTTATTTCTGTGACATCCTGTATAGTGGTCGTCTAAATGTACTTGCTAAACTAATTACCACTATCTTATTTCCAATTCAAGGCTTCTGCGATTTTTTAGAAACGATTTTGAAGCAAAACTAGATCATTCAAAATCTCACAGATCTCAAATTTCACAATTTATATAGCAGAATATTTTTATAGGCTTAAAACTTTAAATTTCTTACGTCTCTATTTTAGTTGATAAATCTAGAAGGCATTGGAGAACCAAAGACAAAAATTTGCCAATTAATGACACTAGTAACTATACTTTTCAATTAATAGAGGCCTATGGCCTAAAATTAGGAAAATATTAGATCCCGCCTAAATTATGAAACCTACTCTATTTTAGACTCTATTATTTAGAAATGATGATTGGCATTACCAGTAAATAGCAAATTTTTCATCTTCAGGCAAAGACTTTAACTAAAACAGAATGTTTGCATAAGAAAATTATTCAACATCGCTGAAATTAAAATATAGGAATTTTTTTTAAACAAAAATCACTTTAAATTTGTGTAAAACTACATATTTTATACTATTGGCTATTCTGAACGCTACAGAGGATCACCATTGTCTGAGTATTAGAACCAATAAGAGCTGAAATGAAGCGGATTTGTCTAGCCCAAGAGCAACATCGACAGGTCAAAAATTCATTTTTAAAGCTAAGGAAGTGCAAAGTAATTCTTTGACTGACGATGATGAGGCACATAAGCAACGCGGCGTAACAATAAAAAAAATCGACATTTCAATATCATATTTTATTTTTACTAATCAAGGTTTTTCTTTGGTGGACCAAAATTCAAAAAATCTGTCTACACTTCTGTATTCAGCACCTTCTTAAATAGGTATGTGCTAAATTTATAATAAAGTATTATTGCACACTTTTATCACAAAATTAAATTTATTAAATTATTATTAATTAATATCGGAAATTTTGAGACTTTTTAGATCTTGGTTCTTTATAAACAGAACAACTATTTTTTGAGGGATGTTTCGCTCTTGAACGAGTAAATGCATCTGGAAATTTTTAATTGCATTTAGAATATTATAGAGAAACTGATGTTCACGAGCAGGATTTTCATTAAGATTTATAAAAAATAATACGTACGCAACTATTTGGTTATTTTATAAATCCGCTCTCAAATAATAAATGGGAATAAATTTCCGTAATTTTTTATTATGGAGACCTTTGCCAATAATCCCACTATAATAACCGTGCATTAAAATATTATTTAATAATAATAAAATTATTATTAATAATGATATCAGAACTTTAAAAATTGTATTAACAATAAAATTATGTAACAGAAAGAAAAACAAAGTGATATATTTACCTAACAATAAAAAAAATGTTCCTACTTGGTTTAAGAATATTAAAAAATATGAAAAAACATAAAAACAAATTTTCATAAGGTAGCCAGCCAACTTATCTAGTTACATATAAAACAAAGCCCAAGCTTTTCTTTTGCCTCCACTTTTAACAATATATTTTAGAAGTGAATGTTTTTATGAAACAGGTTTATTCGTCCGTCTTTTAAATATACCTACACATTTACTTACACAATGTCTTTATAAAATTGAGGATCGGCACTAAGTCTTTGCAATAGTTCTTCTTAGGCAAAACAATTTGTATGTTTCCGAAAATATGTACCTACCATTTTAAACTCCTTGTATATTTCTATAGTTTTTTGAACTTCTAAATTACGAATTGTTCGTCTCTGTACAAAATATTAAGTTCGTTTTTCAACCTATACATTTCAAAAACGTTTGGATACATTAATAATACACATTCAAACGAATTTTCGGAAAAGTTTGCATATTCGGGAAATTTTAAGAAATCTACTAAAACAAGAAAATTAAAGGGAAATATATTTTGAAAATATTTCTATAATTCGTCGCAACTTTTGCCCCCTTTTAGTTGGTAGTCCAGTAATATTTTTCGCATACCTAAAAATATTTTTAATTTTTCTTCGTTTAACGTCAACCCGAACGACCAAAAAAAATCGAAAAATGTTTGACTGGTGTCTTGATCCTTAGTGAGCAACACTCCATGTGTATATAAGGTATATACAGGGTGCCCATTGAAGAAGTTCTTAAGTATTTTGATTGCGATATTATCAGAAATTTACTTATATGCAAAAATCGCAGCAAAAGGCGGCTTAACGCGAATTTCTCGTTAATAAATAATAGATCTTTATTCTGAGTGGAAGAGTCTCTATGTCTCACTCGTGGCTCCGGCCGCGAGAGAGGTTCCCGGTACCCGCCGCTTTACAGAGAAAAGCATCGCTTCTCGGACATTGCCATTTAGTTTTAAGACGACCGGTAGAATCCAATAAAGGCTCTCGGCCTGCCAATTAGCGCGAAATCCAACGCTGAAATAAGCGAATTTAAATTCAAACTGATGAACCGTCCTCGAGCGTCGTTAAGGCCTCTTTGATCTAGATCACTACGCAGAAGGAAAATATGTAATTAAAACGGCCGGTCGCCGTATTGGGAAATCATAAAACACATATCGGAGAAGCAATTTGTATCATTAATTAACAAATTAACATTTAAATTATTAATAGACGGCATTCCTCGCTGCAATAAATAACTGAGCGTTGCTACCCGATCTGCTATCGCTGGTACTTTGTGCGATTCGAAAAGTAATTACGCTTCTATAAATTACCTTTCCAATTTTTTTTGTTCGCGTCCGCACCGTGTGAATTCTTTGTGCGACGCGACACCACGGCCACTTTGCCGACGATGGCCCAGATGCGCTGCCGCGTTGCGGAACGTGTCAAAAATTAAACCGAAAAAAAAACCAAAGCTCTAACAAATTTTATTCATTACTGTGTTCAGTTTTCCCAATTTCTTCGATTCAGATAGAAAATATTATTATTAATTGCTCTCCCCCTTCAAAAGAAACATATAATTCTTCATATAAACCCACTGAGAAAAAAAAAACAATAATTTTGCTAATACAAGTTGTAAGAATATATAAATCTAAATGTAATGTAAAGGTCTTCAAATAACTTGAAAATAAATTATATTATGAAGCAAAAAACTATTGATATTCAATGGTAGAATGTTTACATTCCAACTAGTGCATATTTAATTTTACTAGTGCACATTTTACTTTTACTAGTGTACATTTTTTAATAGTGCATATTTTTTTTACTAGTGCTTATTTTACCTTTACTACTTTTACTACATTTATTAGTGTATATTTTACTAGTGCATATTTTTTTTACTAGTGCATATTTTAGTTTTACTAGTGCATATTTTACCTTTACTACTTTTACTACTGTGTATTTTTTTACTGGTGCATATTTTACTTTTACTAGTGCATAATTTTACTACTTTTACTACTGTATATTTCTTTATCAGTGCATATTTTCTTACTAGTGCATATTTTACTTTTACTAAGGCATTTTTACGTTTACTGCTTTTACTACTTTTATTAGTGCATATTTTACTTTTACTAGTGTATATTTTACATTTACTACTTTTACTACTTTTATTAGTGCATTTTTTTTACTAGTGCATATTTTACCTTTACTACGTTTACTACATTTATTAGTGCATATTTTACTAGTGCATATTTTTTATTAGTGCATATTATACTTTTACTGGTGCATATTTTACCTTTACTACTTTTATTAGTGCATATTATACTAGTGCATATTTTTTACTAGTGCATATTGTACGTTTACTGGTGCATATTTTACCTTTACTACTTTTATTAGTGCATATTTTACTAGTGTATATTTTTTTACTAGTGCATATTTTACTTTTACTAGTGCATATTTTACTTTTACTAATGCATATTTACTTTTACTACTTTTACTACTGTGTATTTTTTTACTAGTGCATATTTTTTAGTAGTGCATATTTTACTTTTACTAGTGCATATTTTACTTTTATTAATGCATATTTACTTTTACTACTTTTACTACTCTATATTTTTTTACTAGTGCATATTTTCTTACTAGTGCATATTTTACTTTTACTAAGGCATTTCAACGTTTACTCCTTTTACTACTTTTATTAGTGCATATTTTTTTACTAGTGCATATTTTACCTTTACTACATTTACTATATTTATTAGTGCATATTTTACATTTTCGCTATTAAATTTACTAAACATATATTTAAATATTTTATTAAAATAAAAATGCTATACCTACTATAAAAGGCATTTAACAATATTTCCATGATGTTCCAGACAGAGGACATTTTTTAAATAAGATTTTCTATAAAGGAATAATTTTATGATCCCGTAGAAATCCAAATTTGACATCCATGTAGGACTCTGAAACTTAAAGTAAACAAAGAACTATCAACGATCTATTAAGTATTGCTTTCATGGCAATCTTGATTATGTACAGGATCAGGACGAAAACTAATAAATTGTGCAAACTCCCCACGCAAATATATGAAAGAACATTTCCTAAAACTTTGATTTCTATTATTTTTTATTAGACAGGTAATTTTTGCATTATATAATCACAAAAATTATAATATTGCAATATAACTTTTGGAAACTTTTCCAAAGTTTTGGAATTTGTAATCACCAGCATTGATGTCTAAATGTTAATTAGACACCCTGATTTTATATTATTTAAGTATATATTTTTTTAATGCTTGAATGAATGTATGAATTATTTTTTTTCAAATATATACTCTCTTTTTCAATCTAAAAAGAAACAAATAAGTAAAAAATGCATAGTGCACATAAACAAGTTGAATTCTGTTTACCTAAACCTACTTGATATCGTTCTCAAAAATTTTTATGTGAAAAACTTGTTTTCTGGGCTCAACGTTTTTTTTTATAATTTAGAAAAATGAACAAATATAAATTTATTAAAAAATTAAGTAAGATTGTAGGCATCCAAAATTAATATGTAAAAAAATATAAACTTAATGTGATAAAAATCTTTTGTTCTTCAAAAACATATTTTTATATATCTGGGAAACCAATAATTTTTCGAAAATTGTCTATATTGCAAAAGATGCTTGGAATATTTTTTAACTTGGACCAATCTATAAGGTCATCGAATAATGTCTTTGGTTTGTGCTCCATTACTGCAAAGAAAAATTTTGTTTGCTCACAGAATTGAAGCAACTTATTTGAACTATACCTTCAATACTTTTTATAGATCTTAGATATCCTTTTTAGTTATAATCTTCCTGGGAAGTTTTAAACAAATCTCCCTGTGGATATAGTCCACACAGGATGTTTTTAATATATTTTAGAATATTATCAAAGCTTTTGTTCACAGTTTTACTAGGTATATGTGTGAACCACATTTTTAGGTAAAAAATACCTTATTATTTTTCTTGTTGTGTTTGATTCAAAAAGGGCATGTAAAAAAGATAATGCTTATAAAAAACAAACATTTAATATTCATATTTTTCTCTATATACAGTAATATACAACAAAATTAAATAGTTCTTTGTACAGTAATAGACATAATTACACATTTACAAAAGGAAAAATAATATAGAACGAAATTGCTAATCAGTCTTATATATAGAGACAAGAATCTTTCAAACGTCCAGCGTTCGCGAATTGCACTATAACCTCGCAAACTCACAGGCGAGGGCTTGCCAAATCCATATCACCACGAAACGAAACCCAAATACGAACAGAAGCGCTTCAACTGTCAAACTTCCGTTCAAAATAGGTACGAATAATTTTTTCAACGACCCCCCATTAGTCACTGCGGGATATTGAGCATAGATCCAGTGAACGCAAAAGTGGGCGGCCGGTGGGCCATCGCGGCGAGGAAGGGGGACATGAGGGGGGCGCCACCGGGAAATAGACCAAAGCTTGGAGGTAGTAGAGGTCTTGCGGAAAGCCTCAGTTTTTCCAGTTCGGCTTCTTGGAGTCGCTTTGCTTTCGCCCTGCGGTTCTGGAACCATATTTTGACCTGCAAGAATACCAGACTTATACCAACTTGAAAAATATGCTAAAATTTATTTATTTAAACTAGTGCCCGGTATTATACATATTAAAAACATAATAAATTAATACAAAGGAAACACAAATCACATATACATAAGTGGACAAAAACTTAAGTGGTAAGCAGTTGGCTTCATTCCATGCGTTAATTTTTTTAGATCAGACTGTAATTCTAAACAGTCGTCGATGATTTAGATTTGCTAGAACGGTCATCAGCGTATATCATGTATTACTATTAATACTCAGGCTGAGGTTATTTATATATGAATTAAACAAGAGTGGCCCTAAGACTTGATCTTGAGGTACACCTGCGTACACTTCAACAGACTACGTCAATGAACATATCTACACGATAGGTAAGACTGGATAAAATAGTTAACATTGAGTCTCAAGCGATCGGAAAACAATATATCACAAACAGACCATCGCCATACTGTCAAAACCTTCTGATAGGTCAGTATATATGTCTTCAACCTAACCTTCCCTATCAAAGACTTCTGATACCTTTTTTAAAAATTGGACAAGTTTTATACTGTTGCTATAGTGCAGGGAATATTAAAGATAATAAAGATAAACGAAAATAGAAGTCAATCTTTTAGTGTTGGGAATTAAGTGACTGCTGTAGTCTTTCTGATCTCAATTGAAGAACCAAGAGGTTGGCAGTATGTACCAGGTTCTATCGCAGCAACTCGACATTGAAGTATTTGAAAAACTTGTTCCCATATTTAGTTAGGCATACCCATATACAGGTCTAGTCGCCCAACTGAAGAATGAGCGCGCGGGCAAACGCGGCACAAACACATCCGCACTGGGTGACGTGGACATAAGTTCAATTGTCAACAAGTTTAGTGGCCTAGCAGTGCAGTGCAGCAATGCGGAATTTGGTGTGATTCAGGTAATTTTGATTTATTATAGGCACCTTCTATTAATCATTTATGCAAATGCGAAAGGGAGAAATAAGAAGGATATTTTGAAGACCTTTTGAAACGGAACAAAACAAAATTTACCATCAATATAATAAAATTGTTTGAGGGCATAAATAATTAAAATATGTTGTTGGTTAAATGAACATATAATAGAAATTTTCTACACATTATATACAAATTACTATAATTTTTTACCTTTAGCAGAAAACTATTTTAAGGACGCCTATGAAACTCATTACATTTTATTGCTAGGCGTTTTTATACATGTTCAACTGACTTCGGAAAGACTATACAGAAATATTAGTATTGGCTTTCTTTCCTTTGAAAGGAATTATAGCGACTCTTACCTGTGTTTCCGTGAGCCTAAGGGAGCTTGAAAACTCTGCACGTTCAGCGATGCTAAGGTACTGTTTGTCCCTAAATTTCTTTTCTAGGGCCAATAACTGTTGTGTCGTGAAGGGAGTCCTAGGTTTCCTATTGGGTTTGTGTTTTCTTAATGCGCACCTAACTATGGGTGGCCCACCATTTGTCAAGTTTGGCAGATTCGCTGAAAATAACAAATAAAAATCAGTCGAGACAATTAAAAAAATAATCCAAAATATCACGGGGTTTTAAGAACAAACATAAGTCACGCGAAATTAGATGTACCTCAAGGGTCCAATGGGAGACCAGTGTAGGATTTCTTAACTATTAATGATTTAAGAGACTGCTATTTCTAATGTTTTGCTAAAAATTATATTAAATTAATCCAAATGTAAAGCTAACGATGCCTTTTTTTTGTTTGTGACATATCCAAACATCTTCATATTTTTTTGGAAAATAATTTTCTACTCATCTACTCAATCAAATTTTCAAAGGCAAAGTTCTATTTTTAAAGGAATCAATTAACTGATTCAGGAGATATAGACCCGTTTCGACATATTAATCTTCATCAGTATGCCTTAGATGAGACGACCGAAGAAAGATTTGAGTGTCTATATCTGCAGATATGTCTTGAATATGAGTAAGATATAGCCCATAACGCATATGTCCATGCATTGAGTAGCAATATATGACTTGTATTAAGCTTTGTTGGTCATATCTCTCCCTCACCCAAAGTTTAATAAGTTCTTGTATTTCTAGGCCTCAAAACATTGATATTGCTAATAAAATTTGACTGAACCATCAAAATTTCTTTTGAGGTAATACTTTGAATGTAATAAAAAAATGCACTACATTAAAAAATTGGAAAATCTGATGTGCCGTTCATAGAACAGATTGATGTATTTTCTCTGTGCTTACCTATACAAATGTGGATCACACAGCTAATATGGGCTAATATTTGAATTATCAAAAAAATATTCCATGCCTTTCTTGTACTTTTTATGGAAAATACAAAATGAAAAATTGAAAACGAAATTAAAAATTTTAATTTGACCGAAGTATTTCTTAAAACAATTTCCATGGCGCGTGTGGAAAAACAGACACTCGGTAAATGTTTAATGTGTTCTGACTAAATATTTAATTCCTCGAATTAGTTAGCTGATACTCAAAGTACCAGTTCCTAAATTTTAGGCAAGTTAAGTACCTAAACATTTACCTAATATTAAACAAATTAAGTGCTACAAGTTTTTGATATCTCTTAAATTGTACAATATTTTTGACAAGAACAGCCAACTATTATAACCACAGGTTTAATTAGAATCCTATCGAGAATCGATACGTACAAATAGTTCGAATAGCATGCATCAAGTAGGCGCAAAAACAAGCAATGTCGACCGTTCTTGGAAAAACAAGTGAATATGGAAACAAGCGCAAGTTCTCAGGTGCACTGCGTTTTCTTAATACATATATCAAGTTTCCATTGACTGGTTGCAATTAGAGAGATATAAATTTTAGTTTTTTTTTATTGTTTGGGAACGAACCTCATTGAACAGTAATAAAATGAAATTGAAGACCGTAATGTTAGTCAATGCAATATCCTTAACCTACTCTTGTATCAGTTCAAGAAATAAAAAATTATATTGTCATTGGTAATTATTTCAGAAGATAAAATTAAAAAAAAAATAAATTTACATTGTTCAATCACCTTTGTTCACTTCAAGGTGAATCTATTCTAAAAAATGCCTTTAACAATTTATATAAAATATTTAGAACTGGCCGACGGTGCTTTTCAACTAAATTATTTTTGCAAATTGAACATAATGATTGACTAATAACATTTTAGATTGTTTATTGGTAGTAAACAGTTTTTTTAGTTGGCAAAGTTAATAATGTTTTAACGATGTCATAAACAAATAGCAATCTGAGAAATGTCATTAAATTATAAAGTGTCAAGTTCTTTGCCTTTGCAATTGTAATCACCGTCAATTGTTTAATAAAATTAGCAAATAATGCGTGGGCTATTATAAACAATTACTGACGCTTTCAGGAATTTTTCGGATATAAATTTAAATTTATTTAAAACGGGGTTATTGTATGCATATTGCCACTATTATTGTTAAATCGATTGGATTTGACTTTGTTGGCACTGTATAAGTACTCAAGGCCAACATAACGGCAATAGTACTCATTAGATTTTAATTATCAGCAAAGTTTTGATGTTTGAAAAAAATACTTTCACAAATAAAATTTAGAAACGGATAATTAATACAAATACGCCTTAATCCGATTATTATAAAGACAATGCGTCTGTCAACAATACATCAATCAAATGGTGTTAGAAAGTAACAGATATCTACTATCGATAAATTTCTGTACCTACGTTTTTGCACCTCATTTGGCACGGTTAAAAAGTGTCAGTATATATTTTTTGTTCTTTGAGTATAATTAAATACATTATAATTACTATTTAACAAATTGATATTATTTTTCGTTCTATACAGATACATCTCTTGGTTTTCCAAATGTTTTCTTTTTTTAGTAAATTCCAAATTTCCAGTGTTTTAAGTAATTCATTTTAAAATTTTTTTGAACTTACTTTGTGGTGAGGACGACCTAAATCCTCCAGGTCCGACCCACTGAAAAGGCCACTGAGGATGTGCTCCAGGTATCAGCCTAGGCATCGACGGGTGAAGGGGTTGTGGTATCACCACCGTATGCGACGAATTGGGGCTCAAACTTTCCCTTCCATCAGTATCATCATCATCAACTGTGATATTCTCATCATCTTCCTCGTCGTCCAGCCTTTCACTCGATGTATCCAACCTGCTATCTTCAATTTCTTCCTCTAAGCGGTCTTCGAGACGATCTTCAGAGATGGGTTTAGTGGATGATAACAGAGATTCGACACTAAAGCTGATTTTCGATTTAATGTCTGTTTTAGTTTCCTCCATGGTAGAATACATCGAAGGAACTGCACAGTCTCTAAACTCTAAACACAATTTTTGTCACTGCCAACGATGACGGTCACGATCCGATTCAAACACCTTCCGGTATCTTTCCAGCTTTTTTGTGTTGCTACACTGACGATGAACTGGAGTAGACTGAGTCTTTGCTGACTTGTGGAGAGGGACCATGCTTCTGGGGGCGTGTCCGTGGAAGCCGGAGCTCCGCCCCCTATTTATTACCCAAATCAGGCTGCACAATTGATGACCCTTCGCTGAATTTGTGCCTTTGAGTGACGCTAGCGTGATTTTGCCATATTATATTATTTGTCGTTGTCTGGTATTAATTCAAATTGATTATGTGCCAGGGAGTCCATGTACCGTATTGAATTGATTTATCCCTCCTCATAATCGCGAACAATTGTCTCTTTGTTAAGGTCCTTTTTATTTCTGATGCTGCCGAAATTGCTACAACTACCAAATTTTTAGAATAAAGCTTTTGGGGACGCTGTTATTGATGATTTAGAAAATCTGATTAGATGTAATTCAATTTATCTTCAATGTTTGATGAATCTTTCTTCAAATTAATTATCACTATAATCTATACTTTACATTAAATTTGTAACATTTTATAATAGTGGTAAAGTAACGACTTGATTTACAAATTTATTGCTACAGTCAAATGGATGCTTTGGGTAAATAATTTTCATACCATTCGAGGATAATATCATGTGATTTGAGTAATGTAGGCTAAAGATTTTTGTCATATAAGGAATATGCAGCTATTCTTGATAAATTTTAAATAAAAATGAGATTAATCTGCAAATTCTTCTACATATCCTGAAGTATGAACGATATTTTTATGCTTCATCGTGCTTAGGTTATCCAAAACTCTAAAGTAATGTCTATAGGGTCCTCATCCTTGTTAGTTGGACTCTTCTGTTACATAGCACTACTGCATCTTGAAAGAGTGAGTGATTAATTCATCTGCTGTCTCATTATTATAACCAGCTACAAAATGCTCTTTGCCATTTTTGTCCCATCCCCACGGAACCCTCGTCCGTCTCTCCCCCTAGCCGGCAATCCGAGAGCGGGTTGGCAACACATATCGCGCTTGAATAAAGGCTATTTAACCAGCTCTATCTCCCTCTCTCTCGCGATTATGTCACGACACGTTGACTATTTCACGATCGACTTAAACAAGTGAACGATAGCATTAAATTGATTTTATTGCCCCCTCTGTAACATATCCACCAATAGGGAGGGAGGAGACAATTGCAACATAGGCGGGGAATCATTCTTCTGGCTGCCAATCAAACGGGAAGTAGGGCACGCGGGGACCAAGGTAACGAGTGCCCCCCTGTCGAATTGCCCCCCTCCCGGCGGCCGCGGATATTCTCCTACATGATTAATTTGTTACTGGGTTAATTCATTTTGAGCGTGTAATTTCGGTCTCACTCGGCTACGCCAATTTTCCTTTTTTGTCTCATGGCGGTGAGGTGGGGCGGGCGCAAAAAATGCTCGTTGAGGAAAGTAATAGGGAAATTAGGTGGTGTGCGCGATGCTTTAATAAGTGGGGTTCTGCTGTGGGCAGTGTCGCGAAATTTGTTGTCTTCATTTATTTAGGAACACTATGGAATGAGCAACAATTTCTTTAATTGAATTTAAACTTCAAATTTAATATAATGGACAAACTAATAAAAATTGCATAAATAACGTTTTGGTATAAATTTTGTCATACATGAGAAAAAAATGGCAACTTAATATTAAGTGAGGGTATAGGAATTCAACCAATTATTTGTAGTACAGTTTATTATACACAGTTGCCCATTTGCAAAACTTAAACAAAGTGTAATCAGCAGCGTTGAAATGAGGGTTTAGAAGGTTAAAAAGACAAAGTTCCTTCGAAAGAAGATGAATTTTGTAAAGTGAATGTTATGAAGAGAACTATTTAATGATTCAAATATTTTAACAAAGATTCTCTCCAACTTCAAACACGAAGAAAGTTAGACACTGACATAGTTGTAGCACTGTTGAGTGAGTTTACAGAAAATACGACCAGCTACAGCTGTTTATGTCATACAGTACCAAAAAATTGTATTTTTAGCTTTAGGTACTACAATTTCGTTAACAAAATAACAAGTACCTACTTTATGAAAATTTATATTAATTGTATTTCTATGTACCTACATACCTACATTTTATTTAAACAATGGTCATGATGATTAAAGTTTCAGGAGCAACACACGTAGGTAAGTAGGTAAAGTAGGTATAAGGAAGACAAGAGTACAATCTTGAAGCAAAATACAAACATTCTATACAAAAAATACTAGTAGTTACGAAAATTCACAAAGTTGTAGCACAAATGGGAATATCTATAATTTATGTCAAGATTTCGAAGAATAGGTGTAATAGAGGTGGCTGTCTCTGTGCGATAATTGGGTGAATTTTTTCCGTGATTCGAACCCAGTGAAGATGATTATAACTTCTTGCCTTTAATGGTACACATATCACTAACATTTTACACCGAACAAGTGACAATAAATAAACAATGTTGCTACCATTCAGTTTTTGAAGCAAATCCATTTATTGTAATATGTTTTGCACAATAATTCATAATCAGGATGGATACCAGGAACAACTCTTAACATGCCTGCATATGTGATAGAATTGAAGCTATAACTACTGTAGAAAGGGAGTTGAATATTACATGAAATTTGCGTATAAAAATAAATAAATGCTAATTAAATAAATTTTTATGGGTATAATGAAGTTACAGTAAATTGTATGTACTACTAATATTTTTCTTTTACTCTTTGGAAAATTAGGCATTATCAATAGGTACGTAGGTATCTATTAATATGATGCATCTTGAAACATTTAAATTTAAGTTTCTACTTGCGAAAAATTCGAAACGAAAAATTAAAACTACAGTGTTTCTGGCAAGTTTAGATACGAAACCTACACAACTGATTAAGAATTTTTCATACAAAAACACAAGTATAAATATTAGCCTAGAAGTCGTTGACTTGTGCGGTATAGGGGGTTGCATATCATAATTCTGTAGGGAGTGTAAATTTCTTTATAGTAGTTTTTCAATTCACTTCTACTTTAATTATACCACTTGTGTAAATCAAAGTAAATGTCCTCATTACTCAGCGATCCCACCCTTTTTTAGATCCAGATTCATTGCCTTTTTTCTGTTGGACATCGTCCCATTAGGATCGTGGCGTGGTGGATGACAGTATGGCGTATGGTGTGCTTTGGAGTTGGACAAGTATCGGTTTATCTGATTATTGTAGTGAAGATTGTATTTAAATGCAGTGATTTAATTACAACAATTAAAAACAATATATTAAATCTCGATTAATATTTGGTTAAATAAACGGATAGTTAAATTGTTATCTATAATTACCTTTTGGCAACGTACAATATAGGTTATGGCAATTTATTTATCCGATCAGTAAACCAATCGAAACCTAAATTATTGTCTGTGTTGAAACCACCATGACTGTTTAGCAGTTTTTTCGTCTCTTAACTTCAAGGGTTAATATATGCTATCAAAAAAAAGTTATTATTATTTTTACAATATCTCTCCTAATTTGAAAGTTCATCATTTGCAGAACACGCTGTATAGCGTCTAATTAATTTTAATGCTGTATATCCTAATTAATCATTTATGAGTGATTTATTTTTGCACTCAATATTTAGTTATTAATTAAAAACCAAGTCTGAGTAAAAAAAGACTCAATAATAGTTAAAGCTATAGCTAATGTTTCCAAACATTACCTATCCACCATTTTGCTCGAATATACGGAAGAAACTGCTATTGTATTTCCAATAATGAAAGGCCCTGTACTCAAAACCACCATTTTGTTTTAAATACTGCAATTATTAAATACAGTGTTTTACCTAATATAAACTATACATATACATATAAGACAATTTTATTTGAGAGTGAAAAAGGTGCAGTGTGATTTTAGTATGGTCTGAAATATGGATATGTTAATATTGTTAGACCTGTGAGAAAACTGAACTACAGAGACTATATGTACAGCAAAATCAACCATAGCTCTATCACAGCTAGATACCATTATTTTTCCCCACGTTTATCCACCTGTAAATAATTTCAATGTTGTGGTCCTTTAAAAAGTTGAACAAATTAATTCTTATGCTCAATATTTTGGAATAAGTACAAAAAATTATATACCTATTATAATTTTGACACCCATAATATAATTAAATTTTCATTCTGAATACAGCAGTAGTTTTATTTAAATTTGCCTTATATGGAAAAGCATTGATACATGCAGTAATCTTTCAATTTCTCAAGTCAACATACTATGCCTTCCTAAGCTATATTAATTTAATTTTAAATCAACATGGCAGATCCAGTAAGATTATGATCAATTTTACAAACAAACTGCAGAACCATATTCCAGTACAGGACGAATATAAATCTTATACAAACAAAGTAGAAGATTTAATGTTTGGTTTGGTAAACAATTTTTCAAATATAAGAAAAGAAAACTTTTTTATGGACAACTCTTCAGTCTGTCGACTTCAGCAAACAATGTCTAACCAATAGAAAAGTTCAGGTTAGGGTTATTGGTTCCAATACGCAAAACAACACATTTATTGAAATTACTGGAAATCAACCAGTGTTCACTCCACTGGACAATTCGGAAAAGGTCAAGTAACAGTTAATAATAATATTGCCATATATTTTGGTGTCATCGTAATAGACAAAACATTTAAGAAACTAATATAGCAGGTTGATAAGATTTATAAATCAGGTATAATGAGGGGCCCTAAAAGAGAACCTTGAGGAATAACACTTTTAAACGAGGAAAAGCTACTACCTACTTTAACCTTCAATTTACGATTATTAAGGAGATAACCATGCAAAGAGAAACCATTTATTCTATAATGTTGTAATTAATAACATAATGTTGTTGTAATGGACTTTTTTATGTGAACCGCCAACATTTAAGCATAACAGAAAATTAGTACATAGTTGTAAATGGATCAGGAAGAAAAACGTGTTGATCTGGTATAATTTTATTTTCAAGAAGAAATCATAGACTCTGACATTATTCATTCTATTATTTATATCTCAGTAGGCGTTAAATTGATTTGGCGATAATTTCCCTTATCGAATTTATCTCCTTTCTTATGGACAGCAATTACATCAGAATTTTTCCAAGGTATCGGTAATGCCAGAATTAAAAGAATTCTTTATAAGGATAGATAATGACGTAGTGATTTAGCACAGCGTTTTGAATCAATACGTAAAAGACCTTCAGGTGAAGACGAGCTAAGGTAAAGTAAGGCTATAAGTTTATTTTTATAGACTTGGATTAAAAATAATATTATTCATGTGGTTGTTAATAATTGTCTTATTGACGTCAGAAATGTCGCCTTCACTATAATTAATAAAAAAATATTCAAATGTGTTTGCTTTACAGAATAGAATTATTAGAGGAAGACACGAGGAACTTGGATTGTAGATGTCAGAGAATTTGTGACATATTTGTCGGAGTCATAGGGCTAACTTGGGCATTAATATCACTACTCGTGCCACTCATCTTCACGAAATAATAAGTAATACCGTAAATGAAAATGATTTAAAATAAAACGTTACAAATAAAGTACTCGAGGTGTTTTATGACAATAACCAGAGGCCCGATAACGAATCCACGGTCAACAGAATGCAGTGTACAAACGTCTTCAATGCTCAAGTAGAACTGCCTTCAGTAACATCTCTTTGTACTTCTCTTCACTCGTCAGGTCAAAATTATTCTTAAATGAACTAATCAAATTCGTTATATCCTAGGGATTCCCTTATACAGTAATTTTAAGGTAAATGCTATCTATCCTTTGACCGCGGCTACGTTGAGTGACCCGTAAATCCCTCCAAACTCAAGTTTGTCATCATAAAACTCGGGAATAACATAACCGGCCCCATATTCTTTAAATAGTGTTTTCCGTAAAGACAAATAATTTCAAACATTTAATAACTGAATAATCTAAAGCTTATCAAATAATAGGAATGTTATGTCATGCCACCTGAGTATTTTCAAAGACGCCGCAGTAAAACGAATAAACAGGTGCAAAAAACGATCAAACCATTAAGGTTTTAGGTACTGAAATCTACGAAAATACTATCTTTTTTATATATAATTCCACATGTAAATATTCTTATAACATTTACTTGCTTAGTCC
>NW_019416542.1:26145-60192 GCF_000390285.2 Anoplophora glabripennis | reverse complement strand
GCGTTAGAGTAACCAGCCATAGCGAAAGAAAACTTGTGCACTGAGAACAACTGTCAAATACGTACTGTTTATTTCACTAAACATCAACCAACTATTATAAGAAAATACACAACGTTTTTGCAAAATAAAAAAAGGGGCTAAAAAACATAAAACATTCCATATCTCCGCAACCGTTACTTTGCGGACCCATGTTTATTGAGACTTTTCTGCTTATTTTGGTTCATACTATTACCTCCTTAAATATTTTACACTATTTTTTTAACACCCTGTATTTGTATATTTGGTGATCGACAGAATTAATTTATTTTCATTTCAGATTTTGACTTTTTATAGTCGAAATTAAATTAGCAAGAACAAGAAGATATGGAGGATTTGAACACCATAGTAACAACACTCGGAAGATGTAAAACCTACTGTGATAACGATTCGAACTGAAAGAACAAAGACGTAATGAGTATGATGAAGTAATGTTTTAACGGCTTTTTTACGCGTTTTAAAAACCCTTAAAATGATAATTTGGGCAAAGATAAAGGCGAATTTATCGAGCAGGAGCTAATATACGGCCGCTGAGATCTAAAAATCTCCCGATGACGGTGACATTAACCGTGAGTGTCATTAAAAGCGCGATAAGCCGCGGTGCCATTATTCCGCGACTCTATTGCGGCATTTGAATACGGCGCATGCAATCGGCATCGCCCCGTAGTGTTCCAGCAATTACGCCCTCCTAGTTATTGTCCGGGAGGCGCCGTAAAATCGCGACGCCGAAATGGTAATTCCTATGAAATTTTTTAATTAAAACTTTCGGTTAGTTGGCGAGAATTCCGCGCTTGGTCCATTAATTCCCTTAATTTTGCAATATACGGGTGAGGAGTCGGGCTTTTTTCTTACTGCCAGACCATTTAAGCCCGCCTGAATTATGCTGAATGTGCAATAACGATGGGAAGATATAGTTCGCGGTGTTTTTATCTTAATGTTTACGACGGCATTACCGCACAAAAGCGTGGAATTGTGGACGTTTTTATTGCGAGCAATGCGAATTTTGTCAGTACTTTCAGTCGTTGTCGCAACTCTGCTGCCTTGGAGGTGGAGGCAATAATGTAAACTCGAGAAATTGTAGATTAATTTCAGACGTCGTGATGGTGTTCGACATTAACATTAAGGAATTGTACAACACCAAAGACTTTCACGCTAAACTTCCAACGAGACACATTTATCTGATCAGTCTCCAAATCTGTAACTGGAAACAGGTATGGAGGAATGTTTGGCATGAAGTTGGGTGAAATTTCAATTTGTGTCTGTTTTGTTGTTGTTTGACAAAAAAGTTTTCAATTATAGCAATTTTTAGAATTATTACGTAAAGTAAATTATTCATTGTTACAAACATAAACAGTTTTATCTTTTCCAACTCCAATCTTATATTTATAATTTAAAGATGCTCAGAATATTGTTTGCAAGTTACAGAAGTCAGTCTAAAAAACAAATACACATTGATTACAAAAAATTTATTGCTGATACAGAAAATAATATTATTAGTAACTCAAAAAGATTTTGGTCATATGTTTCGCATATCAGAAGTACAAATTTAAGCCACTGCTTAACTACTACAGTGCTGTGAGCAGGAGCCCCGTCATGCATGTACAGTTGACGCCACCCAAATGTGAACGCATTTTGATAGTTATGGAAATTTAATCTGGATTTTATCGTAGTAAATCAGACTTTTTTTAGTGGCGTAACACAGAGAAGGTATTCTTATGGATAAATTCGACCAAGGCATTGTCTTCCGCGTNGCTGAAAAAACAACGTTAGTAGGTATACTTTTAGTTCAAAAAGCCTCGCCTTAATATACTGTGTTACATTAAGTAAGTTATAAATATTATACTATAATTTATTATGAAACGTTATATATTTGATTTACGCAAATACTTATATAATTTATTCCATTGACATGCTTTTCTGGTGGATATTTAGATGCCGGTAAAATATTTGAAAGATAAAAGTGTACATGTTTTATATACCTATGTTTTATTTATATGTGCGTTATGTATGTAGGAGGTCACTGTTGTTAGTGAGTCCTATATCTTGTTAACTAGGATATTTATCAGCAACATTTTAGAATATAACTTTTTTAGATTAATTTAGTTTATAGATACAACGGATTGATTTTTCAAAACATTAAGTATAATTACAGTGTGCGATATAGTGACGTGTAGTCAGGTTAGGCTAAAATAGCTTAATAAAATTTGTGTTTGGGGGAACTTTTTGGGGCAAAGATTTATTTAGTTAGATTTTTAATTATCCCACAATATTAAATAAACATAAAAACAACTTTAAATTATGCCACAAATAAAAAACTTCAGACAATATTGTGTTCATTTTATATAAAGAAAAATGGGATTGACGGTAACACCTTTATCAATACACTATGTATATTAAGCTAAGAGGTTTTTTCCCTATGAATTATGGAAATATCGCCTTTTGTTTCCAAGATACAGGATGTATTGAATTTGGTAGATATGTGTTCTGTGAGATTTTTCACAGCTTGGTTGCGATTAGTTTTTAAGAAATACAAAGATTTGTTGTGCTGCAAATCACAAATATTTTAGGTTGCAACTTTTTTGAAATTAGAATTTTGGGGATAATACTACTAGACATCCATCAATTGTTGCACTTGTTTTCGAAAATGTAGCTGTTTGGTAAATTTTGAAAATAATACGTTATCTATATAGAATTAATACCTAAGTATCAGAAAATCTTCCAATGAACCGCAATATCCTAAACAAGTTCTAACTTAATATGATTTTGAGGTACCTACAAAACCATGTATAGTTTATTTCAAAATTAATTTGACTAATCTATTTAATAAATTTAATACCTATGTCGTCTCCTTTTGGAAATATTAGAAAAATTCATTTAAAAAAATCAATTTTAACTTCTCATATCTTCAAAACAAAAGATGATAGAGTTATAATTTATAGGAAAAAAATATTTTGTGATATTCTTTCACCTTTCAGTAACACAAATTAAATATTATAAATATTAATTAAAATATGTATTACTGTTTCGTATATTATGGACAGAGTGTATCAAACAAACAATAAAATTTCGAAAGTTGCTTGCTGAAAATTGTCGAAAAAGGGTGTCAAAATTTTGAGAGGTAAATAATAAGTCATAGAAACTATATAAAAGAATAATAGTCATTTGATTCTAGTCGCCAATTTTTGTTATATCTACTGTGTTGAGAAATCCTGGGAATATTAAGAAAAAATTCGTATTAAATTACGACTCAAGTTTTAAGTATGAATGAAGCCAAAGTGAAATGGATTGTTTAAGTGATGAAGAATATTTGCCTCTTGAAGCCCACAGAGCCACAAAAAATGCAACTTATTCTTCAAAAATCTGTAAGACAATATGAAACAACATAATATACCAGGTGTCCTGAAATTAATACAACAAAATTTGGTCACAGATTCTTAGACAAATAGTTTCTAAGTTACAACTCCCTGACATCCGCCCCTAAGAATAGTCTTTTTTTATATCTCAGAACCTTGTTGTACGAGAATCACTAAATTTGGTATACAGGCATTTTATGACATGTGGAAAATGACATTGCTACGCTTTTTGACGGGGAAGGGAAGAGATAAAAAGTTCCTTTATAAACTCAATGACTTTCTAGCGATCTAATAATTTTTAAGAAATTCAAACATGCAACCAAATTTTTTTGGCTCCACAGACAAGGGGGCCCACGAAAAAGTGTATTAAGGGGGTTCCTCGCCAAAAGGCGTAGCACTATCAGATAAAACCCCTGTTCACCAAATTTAGTGATTCTCGTACGAATCCTGAGATATAAAAAAAGAGGGGCGGATTTCGGAGGGCTGTAACTCCGAAAGAGGGGGCTACTTGGCAAAAATAAAAAATACAGGTCCACTAAAGTGTTAACAATATGTGACCAAATTTTGTTGCATTAATTTCGGGACACCCGGTATAATAATCTCAAAAAGTGGTGTACTGAAGAAAAAACTGTTTCATGTCTTTTACTAAAAATTCTAGAACAAATTAGTTTTTTTTGGTTATAAATACAGTTTTAAGTTTTATCCAATAGAAGATTTAAGGCAGTTGGTATTAGTACCAAATAATTCAAAACTTAAATATACCGTCTGCCATTTTAACTCTTGCAGAATGATCGATTACTAAATGATTTTAAAGACCGCGGTTCATTTCAAATCGCAACATTTTGACGTTTGACGGGCCTTTAAGATGACGCTTAACGATAAAGGTTTTAAAAATCTGTCTCCAACAAAGTATCCCTTCGCCACTTCACGAGTCACTAGTTCGGTCCCAGATAATAACCACTTCCTAGAGAAACACAAGCGACAAACACCATTACAAGACCATAGTATTTAAAACGCGCTCTGCGACAAGCCAGATAACGGTACCGACTCATTGTTCTGCGTCCCTCCTGAAATCTGAAACCGCTTTGTTTTACACGTGCCGTCGTCTGTCAAATCGCAACCAGTGACGGCTAATCCGACTTTAAGCTCTTAAATGTCGCTTAAATTTAACGATGTAAATCGGTGGGGTGTCCTCGTTGTGGGGTGGTCGTTATCTTGTCGACATGACGCTGGCTGTTAATAGAACTTCGCCCGGATTCGCTAACACGAATGAGTTTCTGCTAGAGTGACCGCGTGGACTGGCCACATCGAGTGCAAATTCGAATTCAGATTTAAAAAATTAAAAAGGGTGAAGCAAAAAGATGGGCTGGCCGAATTAGCTACTAAAGTACAGGTTATCCAAAAAAACTTTGGGGGATATCACCAAAAAAGTTATAATAAAATATTTACAGATTTCGTGACAAAAGAGTTTGAAGTTGTTATATACAGGGTGGGCCACCAGTAACGCCTCGGTGGCTAGGGACCAAACGGCAAATGTTATAGAAACCTGTTTAGGTGGGCATGTGTAGGTTGAATACGGGTACAGTTTAAAACTATTTTGAAATATACAGGGATCAAAGTTATGAATTTTTAATGGAATACCCTGTATTTTACTGCATTTTTGAAAGCACCGTAAAAAATAGGTGAACTTTGTTAAAGGTTCTGCATGCCTAGGACTTACAGTTTGTGAGAAATTTCAATTTAAGTGAAAATGCAGGCTTAACGTAGAAATTTAATATTAGCAATAAAAAACTAATTTTAAGGAAGCAGTTTTAGAAAGTGTATTTTAGATCCTTGAAGTTATAAATTATTATATTTGCCGTCACTTAGGGTGCTACAGGGTGTTCAAAATACTGCTGGATGCTTTTCTCTACTTTAAAAAGCAGTNTATTATTTATAAATAAATAAATAAATAAATAAATAAATAAATAAATAAATAAATAAATAAATAAATATTCCTAACAGCAACTATACATTCAGAATATTCTAATATCGGATAATATAGTAATATTTCTTGTAGTTTGTATGTATTTATAATACCTTAATGTTTTAATTATTTTTAAAAGAACGGTACGAAGACTAAAATTAATTTTCTGCAGAGATTAATGCAATGTTATGGCTGAAAAAAAAGACGCTGTAACTTGAAAAAGAAACATCTTTTTTCCAGTGAAATATTTTTAGAAATACACAATTTGAAAGCAAATCTGAAAACGATTAGGTAACAAAAATTATAATGTAATCCACCAGCTGCAAATAAAATAAAGTATTTTTGGGACAAGCTATAAAATTGTCTACATTAAATAAATGTGTGCTTATGTACAAAAAAGTTGTCGTTATTTACAAAAAACTACTTTCATAAAACTGGTAAACGCACTGAAAAAAAATTTCACTCATATTTCACTCATATTTCACTCAATTTTACTCAATAATGTATCAATTTGTGTTCACACCCGATTGAGAGAAATTTTCACTCTAATAGTATGAGTGTCTGAGTGAAATTATTGCATCAGAAATGAGTGAGTTTTACTCAAATCCGAGTTACTGCTATCAATTGAGTGACTTTTGACTCCATTCTGAGTATATAAAACCAATTTAGAGTTGACTTTCTCTAATGTGATTTAAATTTAAATAATTTCATAACACCCACTAATCCAGAGTTTGTAATATCATTTTGTCTCCAAATTTGATAAAAATGAAGGAAATCTAACTCTGTTTACTTCACAAAAATTGAATTTAAATGAATAAAAAACTAGATTTATTTATTACTTCTAAAATGGATAAGAATGAAAAAGAAAATATTTTTAAAGCGTTAAAAATCTTCTAATCATCAGTAGATACATGATATAGGTAGGTAGATATTTGTTATGACATGAACATTTTGTTCAAAACATTCCAATATTTTTTGGTGACATACCTACAAATGTGGTATTTCATCCGTTAAACGGTATTTCAAGGATAATTTACTTTCTTGGAAACACCCTAAATTCGACAAACACGATCTTTTTGTCAAGAAAATTGGTTTTGCGCTGCTAATACCTTAAGCCGTTTGCTCAACCAAAAGAAACACATTGTATGTTTACGTTTTAAATTGTAATCCTCTAAGGCGATTATCCTAACGTCAGTCACGATGTTAGGAGTTAATTTTGTGTTTTGGGTGTCAGTTTGAGATGGAGACGAGAACTATTTGTAGTTTGCATTTACGTGGTTGTAAATTTTCTGTAGATTAAGCCGCTTTTTTCATGCAAATTTTGTTTTTCAGAGATTTAAAATTAAAATTTATAAGCGCCGAGAATACAAACTTTTTATAAAATTTATAATCTACAGTACTTAATGCTTACAAATCGATCAACTGTTTTATAGAAAAAAAATTACGTAATCCAAAAAGCGGATCATAGAAACAAAAATTAGTTAGAATCTCAAAATTCAACACAAATGTTGCCTATGTACAAAGTTTATTTTATATTATTTATTTCAAACAATTTTAAACAAATATTTTACTTTTAAGATCGTAACTATAGATACCATATTAAATAATAATAGGTACTACTTTTTCAATAAGCCCTTGTTTAAATGTTATTAAAGTATGACTATTGACTTACTATAAACTTTTGCACATATTTTCTCTTAATTGATTAATTATTTAGTACTGTTTTGTTTTTTTTGTGTCACTCTTTTTCAAAACTTTCCTGTAAGATCATTGTAATTGTTGCCAAATAATCTTTGGATTTCGGAAATGGTGTGTTAAAGTGTAATAATTTAAAATGTAAATATATACCAGAGTTAAAATCCGACAGACGATCATCAGCTTAGCCAGGCAAAACCAATTTTCTTAACAAAACACTTTCGTATTAATCGTTCTCAGAAAGTGACACGTACTACAAATTCTCCTTTAATTTCAGGTAAGAACGAAAGTTAACTTTTGACGATAATCCGCACAAGATGTTTTGAAAATAAACATTTGGGCGTGTCACACGCGCCAAAAAGATGACTGGTATCGATTATGGCTTTGGCAGGTGTTGAAAATCGCTATGGAAATGTGTCTTCTTATCAGTTGGAGGGATTAGCGAGAAAAGGAATAACCAAAACGGAGAATCAGATAAAACAGGTTAATTTAAAATTTGCATCTCTAGTTATAGGCTGTTGATTATAGGATTTTAAAAGGAACTAAGACGTTCAAGATATTTTATTACATGAATCGTTCAAATAGTCATTTTAGATGGAAAAACCGCGGAGTGCTATTAAATTAGAGGGAGGAAATTGGAGATAGGGGTGAAAATGCACCCCTTTCAGTTTTTTAATTGTAGCTTGAAAACGAAGCAAAATTTCGCTATAGTTCATAGGAAAAAATATTTAGAGAATTGAATTTCCCATCGAAATGGCTTATTTAAAAAATTTAAAAGGAAAATTTTATGCAAAAAATCGTTAATAAACCATTATAAAAAAAGTAAAAAATAAGATTTTTTGTTTTTTTTTTTACTTTTTTGACTAATTTATGTTAAAAACGAAGAACATCTAAAAAATTAAGTTTGACCGCTTATAACTCAGTCAATATTAGTCCAAAAACTTTTGAGAACGCATCATTTGAAGGGAATCTCATCAAGTTTTTTTGTACAGCTATTTTCTTTGTCTACAAAAAAAAATTGTCATAAAAAATAAAATGATTTGCAATTTTTCATTTTGGATTGTTTTATACAAATCACTCTGAAATATACAGAAAACAGTTTTTTTTTTAATATTGAAGTTATCACCTTGAAACAGAGATTGTCCCTTAAACGTAGATAACTTGTAATTATTAAAGTTGTTCATGATTTCTTAATGCAACATAAGTTTGGTGTTATTTCGTATTCATTTGGATAATATTTAAATTTAGAATCTATTTCTAAATCTTAATGAAATTATGTTTTGCATATTAAATTTCTTAAAGATAAGAAAGCGGTATTTGTGATGTCCTAAATTAGTTTAAATGCTTTGGATTTGATAAAAAAGTATCATTAGTAAATAAAATAACAACAGGAAAATTCTCATATATAATTTATAACAAATTGAACTCTTAATTAAGTAATTTTTTTTTTTTTTTTTCATTCATTGGTGATCTTCGACTTTTACTTAGCAAAAAAATTATACGGGATGTTTCGTTACAAATTCGATTTCAACCGCAATATCATCATGACAAGGTCAAAAACAATTATTGGCATATACATTTTGAATTGTCTATGGGACACTGTTCCAAAAAAATATAAATTTCTGCTTGCTATGCTAAGATATTGAAAGAAATCTTTTTTCTTTGAAACTGAATTAACTGTCAAATCTGTGGTTCCAGTGTATTATGTGTAGGAATCACTTTCTAAAATATTTTTAGTTAGGTACAGTGTGATTCTTTTATCAGGAAAAATTTAATTTTCTGATAAACTTGCTGAAGATAATTCAATTCTAAAAATAATTTATATTTCGCAACTAAGTTTCGAACGATTTAGTAATGATATGACATAAAATATATGGTATGAAAGTTATATTTTACCAGTACTATGCATATCTTTATGTACAGCGATTTATATAAACACTTGTGGAGAGAACCAGTTGAGCTATCGGTGGAGTCAGCAGTCCTAAAAATGTTCCTTATTATTATGGTAAGTAGGTAAGGTATTAAAATTACCTTATTTGCAATTTGATCCTTCTATATCACTGAATGGTTAAATAGATCCTAAAATTATTATGTCAAAAAGAACTAAACAGTCACATTTTGAATACTTGAAATCTATTGTGAAACATTTTTAACGTTTTTAATTTTACGGAGAATGAATTATTTCAAATTTGCTTAATCTTCTTCAGGATTCTTTAGAAGTACTGCAGGAACTACTTCGAAATAATTGACACTTATTTCTATATTATTAGATTTAACTTAAAAAATCTGTCTTTGGAATCTAAATATTTTCTGCTTTAAATTATTTGAAATAAAACTTGAACCCAGTGGTATCAAGTCGACCTTAACTAACAGCCACACTAACTACCTCCTAAAAGTCTGTAATTATTCATCTCACAATGCCATTCCGTTCTCACTTTCTCATCGAACACTGCTAGTGTTCCTCGCGTTTCATTGGTTGCCAGTCCGATAAATGGCGCATGGGCTAATTTGATATTAAACGCTTCCAAATTGCAACAGCAAAAGAAAACTGGTGCCCGGAAAGGACCAACGCTTGAACCCTGAGGGAACCCGCGGCAATCAAATCTTGGTACAGAGTTGGCGTTGTTCGCGAGCAGTAACCATGACGACCCGTTAACAATCGGAATCACAGCCATCTGCCCGGTCTCATTGAGAACATCTCCCCTTCGTAATGACTGGTAAACGTTTGCTAAATATACTGCAGTTCTAGTATATTATTTCATGGCGTGGAGCATTAATTTATACACGTCAGGAGAGCAACTGCCGGTCTCATTGTTACGATGTGATTAACTCGAGTGGTCGTGGCTGCCAAAGGGACCTTCGGGGTGTCGTTTGTAATTTTTAATATGCTTAATTGTCGAGTTTGTCCCATTTGAATTTTTGTGGAAGTCGTTTTGTTATTATTTATGGGGCATTTGTTGAGGGACAGGTAAGGGTTGTGCCTGGTTCTAGTTAGCCCTGAATGGTACAATTAAGGGTATCAAAGTGCAACAAATAGCTTCGCGATGAAATATGGGGCGGTTAAGAGAAGAATTTCATGTTTGAACGTAATATAACAGCTTCTTACGTGATGTTAGGAAATGTTTCACACATTTTTTAAAAATCTTCGTCGTGTATTTATCGGTAACAATTAAGAACGTCCTTATCACTTAAAAGGGTATGAGAACCTTAAAAATCAAATTTAAAAAGTAAAAGTTGAATACCCAAAAATTATCCAAATTTAATAACACACTGTAGAAAAATTTCACTCAAATTTCACTCAATTTTACTCAATTTCTGTCCACACCCATTTGAGTGAAATTTTCACTCTATTAGAATAGAGTACAACTAAGTGAAACTATTGCATCAGAAATTAGTGAGTTACTGCTAACTATCAATTGAGCTTTAGACTTTTGACTCTATTCTGAGTATATAAAACCAATTTAGAGTTGACTTTTTCTCTAATATGATTTAAATTCATTCTTTCTTTACTCAGACTTCGTTTTTAATTAACTAAATATTAAGCACAAAAATAAATTATTCATAAATGATTAATTAGGATATACAGTGTTGAAATTAATTCACTTCGCGGGGCCTCCCCCTGTCCTGGCTGAGACTCGCCAGCTGAGATCCGCCGTCGCCGGCCAAGGCCTGTTCTCTTTGCAATCACGCTTTTCTGTAGCATCTAACTGTGGTCGAGATAACAAAAGCAATATGTAAGTGGTGCTAACTTCATGGCGCCATTCAAATTACTCGAAATTAATATACATTTAAACTCAGTAATGAGGACATTTACTCTGAGGAGTACCTACAATTGAGTGAAAGAGAGTATAATCACAAATGAGTAAAATGATCAAAATGCCCAATATTGAGTGAAAATGTACTCAATAATTTCACTCAATGGATTAACTCCGAACCTTTATTGCTTTCACTCATACCGATTTTTTTTACAGCTCAAGAATAGAGAAATCTCTCAATTTCAGGAGTTAATGATACTAGAAAAATAAATTACACAATCTTGTAACGTTCTTTTTAAGAGATCCAGTCAAATCCCTCTCAGATTTGGCATTTTCTGAAGACTCTGTATGAGGTCTAATTAATTTTATCATCCTGTATATCAAAATTAATAATTAATTTATGAGTGAATTTTATTTTCACTCAGTATTAAGTCAACATTACTCAATAATAGTATATTTAAATCTTATTGGAGAAAAGGTCAACTCTTAATTGTTCGTCTAAGTACTTAGTAAAAAGTTACTCACTCGGTAGTTGGTAGAATCTGAGTAAAATTACTCACTTCTGCCGCAATACTACTCATAAAATTTCAGTTGCATTCATACGAATAGAATAAAAATCTCATTCAATCGGATATGGACAGAAATTGATTCATTATTTAGTGCAGTTTAAGTGAAATTTTACTCCATTTTTTTTAGTGTGGAAAAATAATTTTCAATTTATAATTTATTTAAAAGTTAATCCTTTTATTAAAGGGTTGGCCTTTGTCATTTGCTAATCGCCTTACAGGATTACAATTTCAAACGTAAACATACAAAGGAAGTCCTTTCATGAAAGCGAATGGCATCTAAGGATTATCAAAGAAAAACTAATAATCTGGTGGCATTTATTATGCTTTCACAGATTTTAGTAATTGAAGGTTCTTTGGTGTTATCTTTGATTTATACTTATCTACAGGGTGTTTTCGAAGAAGGTGCCTTTAATTCAAAGGCTAATAAAATAGGAAATATGAATTTGTTTTGTTTCTACGGACAATAGGCCAAGTAGATTTTTTTTCAAATGCAGGATGCCAAAAATGATTTTTTTAAATTATGTATCGGCCATATCATTTTCAAAGAGCAATGCATTGCATTTTAATTTAAAGAATTTGAGGGTACTAAATGACCAAGAAATACACATTTAAAAAAAATCAAGTCATACTAAACATCTAAAATTGTCTAAAACTATGTACTTATGAGGAAAGATTTATTATTTTTTAATCACATGACATATTTACGTTACAAAAATACTTTTAATATTTCTTAATCATTTGGGAAATGCATACAACAATCCAAAAATACCAAAGGATGTTGAATTATTAATTTTTGGCAGATGTCTCGTGTACATAAATTTTACACCAATATGAAATTATGGGGCTGAAAAAACAACGTTAGTAGGTATACTTTTAGTTCAAAAAGCCTCGCCTTAATATACTGTGTTACATTAAGTAAGTTATAAATATTATACTATAATTTATTATGAAACGTTATATATTTGATTTACGCAAATACTTATATAATTTATTCCATTGACATGCTTTTCTGGTGGATATTTAGATGCCGGTAAAATATTTGAAAGATAAAAGTGTACATGTTTTATATACCTATGTTTTATTTATATGTGCGTTATGTATGTAGGAGGTCACTGTTGTTAGTGAGTCCTATATCTTGTTAACTAGGATATTTATCAGCAACATTTTAGAATATAACTTTTTTAGATTAATTTAGTTTATAGATACAACGGATTGATTTTTCAAAACATTAAGTATAATTACAGTGTGCGATATAGTGACGTGTAGTCAGGTTAGGCTAAAATAGCTTAATAAAATTTGTGTTTGGGGGAACTTTTTGGGGCAANAGTCCTTTCATGAAAGCGAATGGCATCTAAGGATTATCAAAGAAAAACTAATAATCTGGTGGCATTTATTATGCTTTCACAGATTTTAGTAATTGAAGGTTCTTTGGTGTTATCTTTGATTTATACTTATCTACAGGGTGTTTTCGAAGAAGGTGCCTTTAATTCAAAGGCTAATAAAATAGGAAATATGAATTTGTTTTGTTTCTACGGACAATAGGCCAAGTAGATTTTTTTTCAAATGCAGGATGCCAAAAATGATTTTTTTAAATTATGTATCGGCCATATCATTTTCAAAGAGCAATGCATTGCATTTTAATTTAAAGAATTTGAGGGTACTAAATGACCAAGAAATACACATTTAAAAAAAATCAAGTCATACTAAACATCTAAAATTGTCTAAAACTATGTACTTATGAGGAAAGATTTATTATTTTTTAATCACATGACATATTTACGTTACAAAAATACTTTTAATATTTCTTAATCATTTGGGAAATGCATACAACAATCCAAAAATACCAAAGGATGTTGAATTATTAATTTTTGGCAGATGTCTCGTGTACATAAATTTTACACCAATATGAAATTATGGGGCTGAAAAAACAACGTTAGTAGGTATACTTTTAGTTCAAAAAGCCTCGCCTTAATATACTGTGTTACATTAAGTAAGTTATAAATATTATACTATAATTTATTATGAAACGTTATATATTTGATTTATGCAAATACTTATATAATTTATACCATTGATATGCTTTTCTGGTGGATATTTAGATGCCGGTAAAATATTTGAAAGATAAAAGTGTAAATGTTTTATACTTATAGATATGTTTTATTTATATGTGCGTTATGTATGTAGGAGGTCACTATTGTTAGTGAGTCCTGTATCTTGTTAACTAGGATTTTTCTCAGCAACATTTTAGAATATAACTTATTTAGATTAATTTAGTTTATAGGTACAACGGATTGATTTTTCAAAACATTAAATATAATTATAGTAATTATCACACAATATTAAATAAGCATAAAAACAACTTTAAATTATGCCACAAATAAAAAACTTCAGGCAATATTGCGTTTATTTTATATAAAGAAAAAAAGAAAAATGCTATTGACAGTGGCAACTTTATCAATACATTCTGTATATTAGGGTGTAACGAACAACAAAAGCTAAGAGGTTGTTTTCCTATGAATTATGGTCTTTTGTTTCTAAGATACAGAATGTATTGAACTTGGTAGATATATGTTCTGTAAGATCTTTCACAGCTTGGTTGTGATTAGTTTTTAAGAAATACAAAGCTTTTGTTGTGCTGCAAATCACAAATATTTTAGGTTACAGCTTTTTTGAAATTAGGATTTTGGGGATAATTCTACTAGACATCCCTTAATTGTTGCACTTGTTTTCGAAAATGTAGCTGTTTGGTAAATTTTGAAAATAATACGTTATCTATATAGAATTAATACCTAAGTATCAGAAAATCTTCCAATGAACCGCAATATCCTAAACAAGTTCTAACTTAATATGATTTTGAGGTACCTACAAAACCATGTATAGTTTATTTCAAAATTAATTTGACTAATCTATTTAATAAATTTAATACCTATGTCGTCTCCTTTTGGAAATATTAGAAAAATTCATTTAAAAAAATCAATTTTAACTTCTCATATCTTCAAAACAAAAGATGATAGAGTTATAATTTATAGGAAAAAAATATTTTGTGATATTCTTTCACCTTTCAGTAACACAAATTAAATATTATAAATATTAATTAAAATATGTATTACTGTTTCGTATATTATGGACAGAGTGTATCAAACAAACAATAAAATTTCGAAAGTTGCTTGCTGAAAATTGTCGAAAAAGGGTGTCAAAATTTTGAGAGGTAAATAATAAGTCATAGAAACTATATAAAAGAATAATAGTCATTTGATTCTAGTCGCCAATTTTTGTTATATCTACTGTGTTGAGAAATCCTGGGAATATTAAGAAAAAATTCGTATTAAATTACGACTCAAGTTTTAAGTATGAATGAAGCCAAAGTGAAATGGATTGTTTAAGTGATGAAGAATATTTGCCTCTTGAAGCCCACAGAGCCACAAAAAATGCAACTTATTCTTCAAAAATCTGTAAGACAATATGAAACAACATAATATACCAGGTGTCCTGAAATTAATACAACAAAATTTGGTCACAGATTCTTAGACAAATAGTTTCTAAGTTACAACTCCCTGACATCCGCCCCTAAGAATAGTCTTTTTTTATATCTCAGAACCTTGTTGTACGAGAATCACTAAATTTGGTATACAGGCATTTTATGACATGTGGAAAATGACATTGCTACGCTTTTTGACGGGGAAGGGAAGAGATAAAAAGTTCCTTTATAAACTCAATGACTTTCTAGCGATCTAATAATTTTTAAGAAATTCAAACATGCAACCAAATTTTTTTGGCTCCACAGACAAGGGGGCCCACGAAAAAGTGTATTAAGGGGGTTCCTCGCCAAAAGGCGTAGCACTATCAGATAAAACCCCTGTTCACCAAATTTAGTGATTCTCGTACGAATCCTGAGATATAAAAAAAGAGGGGCGGATTTCGGAGGGCTGTAACTCCGAAAGAGGGGGCTACTTGGCAAAAATAAAAAATACAGGTCCACTAAAGTGTTAACAATATGTGACCAAATTTTGTTGCATTAATTTCGGGACACCCGGTATAATAATCTCAAAAAGTGGTGTACTGAAGAAAAAACTGTTTCATGTCTTTTACTAAAAATTCTAGAACAAATTAGTTTTTTTTGGTTATAAATACAGTTTTAAGTTTTATCCAATAGAAGATTTAAGGCAGTTGGTATTAGTACCAAATAATTCAAAACTTAAATATACCGTCTGCCATTTTAACTCTTGCAGAATGATCGATTACTAAATGATTTTAAAGACCGCGGTTCATTTCAAATCGCAACATTTTGACGTTTGACGGGCCTTTAAGATGACGCTTAACGATAAAGGTTTTAAAAATCTGTCTCCAACAAAGTATCCCTTCGCCACTTCACGAGTCACTAGTTCGGTCCCAGATAATAACCACTTCCTAGAGAAACACAAGCGACAAACACCATTACAAGACCATAGTATTTAAAACGCGCTCTGCGACAAGCCAGATAACGGTACCGACTCATTGTTCTGCGTCCCTCCTGAAATCTGAAACCGCTTTGTTTTACACGTGCCGTCGTCTGTCAAATCGCAACCAGTGACGGCTAATCCGACTTTAAGCTCTTAAATGTCGCTTAAATTTAACGATGTAAATCGGTGGGGTGTCCTCGTTGTGGGGTGGTCGTTATCTTGTCGACATGACGCTGGCTGTTAATAGAACTTCGCCCGGATTCGCTAACACGAATGAGTTTCTGCTAGAGTGACCGCGTGGACTGGCCACATCGAGTGCAAATTCGAATTCAGATTTAAAAAATTAAAAAGGGTGAAGCAAAAAGATGGGCTAGCCGAATTAGCTACTAAAGTACAGGTTATCCAAAAAAACTTTGGGGGATATCACCAAAAAAGTTATAATAAAATATTTACAGATTTCGTGACAAAAGAGTTTGAAGTTGTTATATACAGGGTGGGCCACCAGTAACGCCTCGGTGGCTAGGGACCAAACGGCAAATGTTATAGAAACCTGTTTAGGTGGGCATGTGTAGGTTGAATACGGGTACAGTTTAAAACTATTTTGAAATATACAGGGATCAAAGTTAAGAATTTTTAATGGAATACCCTGTATTTTACTGCATTTTTGAAAGCACCGTAAAAAATAGGTGAACTTTGTTAAAGGTTCTGCATGCCTAGGACTTACAGTTTGTGAGAAATTTCAATTTAAGTGAAAATGCAGGCTTAACGTAGAAATTTAATATTAGCAATAAAAAACTAATTTTAAGGAAGCAGTTTTAGAAAGTGTATTTTAGATCCTTGAAGTTATAAATTATTATATTTGCCGTCACTTAGTGTTCTACAGGGTGTTCAAAATACTGCTGGATGCTTTTCTCTACTTTAAAAAGCAGTAACTTGGTTATTTTAAATGGGACACCAAGTATATTTTTTCTTTGGGAGTTAGGAAATTTAATACTCTTTCAAACTGTGTATAGGTTCCCTATACCTACCTCTAACGGTATTAGAGATATTTGTGCCGTTTCGTTTTTTACCGATATTTTTTGTAAGATGTATCAATGTGTCTTTATCGAGGTCTTTATTGAATTGGTAAAGCATCAATCAAGACCATATTCAAGCAAGTTTTAAAAAAATTATTTTATAAGCAGAATAATTAGGTATGAAAAGTTATTAATTTTGTATAAATATGTTCGTAGTAAGTAACTGAATTATTTATGAACATGGAAAATATTTATTAAAGAAAATTTTACTTTTAGATGAAACAAAGAAATATTTTAATTGATGATCGAATTGATAACCATTCTCTTGAATACAGTATCTTATTCTATCTTCAAATGATATTCTCACATTCCTTAGAATATCTGGGGTGATTGTGGCAAGTGTATCTCTAATCCATTCCTTCATATCATCGCAAGTAGTAGGTGGAACACTGTGTACAAGATTTTTTATATAGCCCCAAACAAAGAAGTCCATTACGGTGAGGTCTGGATACCTAGGTGGCCATTGACATGCACCATTCTTACTTATCCATTTATTACTAAATTTGCGATTTAAATAATTTCTCACTGAATATGAAAAATTTGAAGGTGCGCCATTTAATTCCATCCTCATTTTTCTTCTTATATTTAAAAAGAGGTCATCAAGAAGGACCTAAACCAATTCAATAAAGACCTCGATGAAGACATGTGGATACATCTTACAAAAAAATTCGATAAAAAAAGGAAACGGCACAAATATCTCCAATACCGTTACAGATCGGTATAGGGAACCTGTACACAGTTTGAAAGAGTTTTAAATTTCATAACTTCCAAAGTAAAAATATATTGGGTGTCCTATTTCAAATAACTAAGTTATTGTTGTTTATAGTTGAGGGAAGTATTTAGCAGTTTATTGAACACTCTGTACAATACTAAGTGATGACAAATATAATAATTTATAACTTCAAGCATCTAAAATACTCTCCAAAGCTGCTTCCTTAAAATTATTTTTCTATAGCGACCGAGGCGTTACTGGTGGCCCACCCTGTATATTTATAAGCACTATTCCTAGTGTTAGACGACTGTAGTGTATTCATTAAAATGTACAGATTTCTATAGTCATAGTGCGTCTATACAAGCTGGAAATACAGATTTTGCGCTACGAAATATTTTCTAAATTTTACTCACATATACCTACACTTGGTATCCCTGTACAGCACCGTATGTAATTAATTATTATGTCACAATATTCTTGAGGAGTAGAAGTTACCATTGTTTCACTTTAACATCACAATCTTATCGCTCGTACTTGTCAGTATTTAATGTTTCAAGTTCTTTGGACCTACTGTATGGAACCCTCAGTATAGCCTTGAAACTTATGTATTTTTCTCTAAACAACCACACACTGCACCGGTCAGAAACATAAGTCTAGCAGAAGCTCTGGGAACAGAACTGCAAGATTCTTGAGTCGACGTTCGATCCAGCTTCATGATGGTTCCGCCAATTCTCGGGCATTGCTCTTCGGTATGGATCTTGACATATGGGCTCTCCGAATTTAGGGGATTCTTTCTGTTGAGTTCCCCGTTATGGAATGTAGCTGTTATTTTTTAATTATGTAAAGCAACCAGTTCTACTGTCCCAGCTCGAATTTCGTGGCATTCTTGGCGTATTTGCGGAAAATCTTGAAACTGATGTAAAATTTTCGGTGTTCAGTGAGGGTTATCAGTTGCCGTCCTGTCAACAGCATGGGGACCTCTAAATGCCCTCCGTTGCGGATTGGTGTGTTTGGAGCGGTTTGCGGCTCAGTTTCGGCGGTTGAATTCGAAATAGGGATGAAAATTTCAATTCAAAACACAAGTGAAAATTTCGATTTCTACTTAGTATCTTCTGGTTTTTAGGAAGGGTCGGTTAGATGTCGTTGAGCTTCGGCAACTACTTTTAATTGGGTTTTCAGCGCATAAGATCTCTGCAAACGGCTTCGTAGATCAAATTGGAAAGTTGAGTGAAATCTGAAACACTCGAGACTTGGAATACGTTAATTACCTCGATATACCCTGAAAATTTACAGTTTTTTTTTATGTGCTAAACTAACCCACTTTTAAAAAAATAATAATAATAAAAACATCCCCCTTTATAAAGCAAATGAAAATTATTCTCATTTGTGGTTCTTCTTATACTATTTACGTGTCTATCCTTAAGTTTTGACATTAAATCGTCCATGCTAAAATACCTACTGTTTAGCTGACAACTACCGGAACGCCCACAAGGGTCGATTTGGATACAGAAACTAACGAAGCGCCAGCTATTAGCTATTTGTCTTTGACACTTGGATATAACGAGAAATTTTTTGGTTATTAAAAACACATGTTGCACATAACCAACACTTCCGACTAATAGTCTTTCCTTTAAAATTAGTAGAACGATCTCCCATAATTTTTGACCTGTGCTAAGAACACGTTATTATTGGCATAAAGTGACAACAAACAATAAAATCAGATATAGAAGAGTAAATATTTTCCAAAAAATTTGTTGAAAACAGTATTAAATATATTTAACAAAGCAAGCAAAGCATGTACTAATATTAAAGGATGTTTAAAAATATGTTAAAATTATATATTTTAATCTTTTTCTGCTGTATAAAAAAAAACTAGTCACGAAAAATTTGTATCGAGTGACATAGTGTCCACAAAAGACCTTTCGAATACGATTCTAATATCACTTTTATATAGTCGTCAAGATGTCAAGAAATGAAGTGGTGTATTCACTACATAAAATAGGGGGTGTTCCCTATAAATAACTAGAACTTTATATAGAGGTGACAACTGCACCATCTGACTTCATATCATACAATGTAAAATGTAAAAGCAATCCAAGTGGAAATATGTGTGGAGCTTCTATGGTTTATTTTGGATAAATAAGTAAATAGTATACAGGGCTTCCCACCGAAAATGATCACCCTATAACTGTTTATTTTTGACAAATGTTCCTCTAAGTTTTATGATCTTTTGAAGGCTTGAAAATATATTTTTTTAAAAACGTGATTTNATTTTCTGCTTTAAATTATTTGAAATAAAACTTGAACCCAGTGGTATCAAGTCGACCTTAACTAACAGCCACACTAACTACCTCCTAAAAGTCTGTAATTATTCATCTCACAATGCCATTCCGTTCTCACTTTCTCATCGAACACTGCTAGTGTTCCTCGCGTTTCATTGGTTGCCAGTCCGATAAATGGCGCATGGGCTAATTTGATATTAAACGCTTCCAAATTGCAACAGCAAAAGAAAACCGGTGCCCGGAAAGGACCCACGCTTGAACCCTGAGGGAACCCGCAGCAATCAAATTTTGGTACAGAGTTGGCGTTGTTCGCGAGCAGTAACCATGACGACCGGTTAACAATCGGAATCACAGCCATCTGCCCGGTCTCATTGAGAACATCTCCCCTTCGTAATGACTGGTAAACGTTTGCTAAATATACTGCAGTTCTAGTATATTATTTCATGGCGTGGAGCATTAATTTATACACGTCAGGAGAGCAACTGCCGGTCTCATTGTTACGATGTGATTAACTCGAGTGGTCGTGGCTGCCAAAGGGACCTTCGGGGTGTCGTTTGTAATTTTTAATATGCTTAATTGTCGAGTTTGTCCCATTTGAATTTTTGTGGAAGTCGTTTTGTTATTATTTATGGGGCATTTGTTGAGGGACAGGTAAGGGTTGTGCCTGGTTCTAGTTAGCCCTGAATGGTACAATTAAGGGTATCAAAGTGCAACAAATAGCTTCGCGATGAAATATGGGGCGGTTAAGAGAAGAATTTCATGTTTGAACGTAATATAACAGCTTCTTACGTGATGTTAGGAAATGTTTCACACATTTTTTAAAAATCTTCGTCGTGTATTTATCGGTAACAATTAAGAACGTCCTTATCACTTAAAAGGGTATGAGAACCTTAAAAATCAAATTTAAAAAGTAAAAGTTGAATACCCAAAAATTATCCAAATTTAATAACACACTGTAGAAAAATTTCACTCAAATTTCACTCAATTTTACTCAATTTCTGTCCACACCCATTTGAGTGAAATTTTCACTCTATTAGAATAGAGTACAACTAAGTGAAACTATTGCATCAGAAATTAGTGAGTTACTGCTAACTATCAATTGAGCTTTAGACTTTTGACTCTATTCTGAGTATATAAAACCAATTTAGAGTTGACTTTTTCTCTAATATGATTTAAATTCATTCTTTCTTTACTCAGACTTCGTTTTTAATTAACTAAATATTAAGCACAAAAATAAATTATTCATAAATGATTAATTAGGATATACAGTGTTGAAATTAATTCACTTCGCGGGGCCTCCCCCTGTCCTGGCTGAGACTCGCCAGCTGAGATCCGCCGTCGCCGGCCAAGGCCTGTTCTCTTTGCAATCACGCTTTTCTGTAGCATCTAACTGTGGTCGAGATAACAAAAGCAATATGTAAGTGGTGCTAACTTCATGGCGCCATTCAAATTACTCGAAATTAATATACATTTAAACTCAGTAATGAGGACATTTACTCTGAGGAGTACCTACAATTGAGTGAAAGAGAGTATAATCACAAATGAGTAAAATGATCAAAATGCCCAATATTGAGTGAAAATGTACTCAATAATTTCACTCAATGGATTAACTCCGAACCTTTATTGCTTTCACTCATACCGATTTTTTTTACAGCTCAAGAATAGAGAAATCTCTCAATTTCAGGAGTTAATGATACTAGAAAAATAAATTACACAATCTTGTAACGTTCTTTTTAAGAGATCCAGTCAAATCCCTCTCAGATTTGGCATTTTCTGAAGACTCTGTATGAGGTCTAATTAATTTTATCATCCTGTATATCAAAATTAATAATTAATTTATGAGTGAATTTTATTTTCACTCAGTATTAAGTCAACATTACTCAATAATAGTATATTTAAATCTTATTGGAGAAAAGGTCAACTCTTAATTGTTCGTCTAAGTACTTAGTAAAAAGTTACTCACTCGGTAGTTGGTAGAATCTGAGTAAAATTACTCACTTCTGCCGCAATACTACTCATAAAATTTCAGTTGCATTCATACGAATAGAATAAAAATCTCATTCAATCGGATATGGACAGAAATTGATTCATTATTTAGTGCAGTTTAAGTGAAATTTTACTCCATTTTTTTTAGTGTGGAAAAATAATTTTCAATTTATAATTTATTTAAAAGTTAATCCTTTTATTAAAGGGTTGGCCTTTGTCATTTGCTAATCGCCTTACAGGATTACAATTTCAAACGTAAACATACAAAGGAAGTCCTTTCATGAAAGCGAATGGCATTTAAGGATTATCAAAGAAAAACTAATAATCTGGTGGCATTTATTATGCTTTCACAGATTTTAGTAATTGAAGGTTCTTTGGTGTTATCTTTGATTTATACTTATCTACAGGGTGTTTTCGAAGAAGGTGCCTTTAATTCCAAGGCTGATAAAACAGGAAATAAGACGATTTTTTTTGTTTCTACGGACAATAGGCCAATTAGATTTTTTTTCAGACCCAGGATGCAAAAAATGATTTTTTAAAATTATATTTCGGCAATATCATTTTCAAAGAGCAATACATTGCATTTTAATTTAAAGATTTTGAGGGTACTTAATAGCCCAAGAAATACACATCAAAAAAATCAAGTCGTACAAAACATCTAAAATTGTCTAAAATTATGTATCTACTTATGAGGAAAGTTTTATAAATTTTTGATCACATTAAATATTTACGTTACAAAAATACTTTTAATACCTATTTCTTAATCATGGGGAAAATGCATATATAACAATCCAAAAATACTAAAAAATATTTATCGAAAGGATGTTGAATTATTAACCTTTTGCAGATGTCTCGTGTACATAAATTTTACACCAATATGAAATTATGGGGCTGGAAAAACAACGTTAGTAAGTATACTTCTAATCCAAAAAGCCTCGCCTTTATAGTAATATACTGTGTTACATTAAGTAAGTTATAAATATTATACTATAATTTATTATGAAACGTTATATATTTGATTTATGCAAATACTTATATAATTTATACCATTGATATGCTTTTCTGGTGGATATTTAGATGCCGGTAAAATATTTGAAAGATAAAAGTGTAAATGTTTTATACTTATAGATATGTTTTATTTATATGTGCGTTATGTATGTAGGAGGTCACTGTTGTTAGTGAGTCCTATATCTTGTTAACTAGGATATTTATCAGCAACATTTTAGAATATAACTTTTTTAGATTAATTTAGTTTATAGATACAACGGATTGATTTTTCAAAACATTAAGTATAATTACAGTGTGCGATATAGTGACGTGTAGTCAGGTTAGGCTAAAATAGCTTAATAAAATTTGTGTTTGGGGGAACTTTTTGGGGCAAAGATTTATTTAGTTAGATTTTTAATTATCCCACAATATTAAATAAACATAAAAACAACTTTAAATTATGCCACAAATAAAAAACTTCAGACAATATTGTGTTCATTTTATATAAAGAAAAATGGGATTGACGGTAACACCTTTATCAATACACTATGTATATTAAGCTAAGAGGTTTTTTCCCTATGAATTATGGAAATATCGCCTTTTGTTTCCAAGATACAGGATGTATTGAATTTGGTAGATATGTGTTCTGTGAGATTTTTCACAGCTTGGTTGCGATTAGTTTTTAAGAAATACAAAGATTTGTTGTGCTGCAAATCACAAATATTTTAGGTTGCAACTTTTTTGAAATTAGAATTTTGGGGATAATACTACTAGACATCCATCAATTGTTGCACTTGTTTTCGAAAATGGAGTGGTTTAGTAAATTTTGAAAATAATACGTTATCTATATAGAATTAATACCTAAGTATCAGAAAATCTTCCAATGAACCGCAATATCCTAAACAAGTTCTAACTTAATATGATTTTGAGGTACCTACAAAACCATGTATAGTTTATTTCAAAATTAATTTGACTAATCTATTTAATAAATTTAATACCTATGTCGTCTCCTTTTGGAAATATTAGAAAAATTCATTTAAAAAAATCAATTTTAACTTCTCATATCTTCAAAACAAAAGATGATAGAGTTATAATTTATAGGAAAAAAATATTTTGTGATATTCTTTCACCTTTCAGTAACACAAATTAAATATTATAAATATTAATTAAAATATGTATTACTGTTTCGTATATTATGGACAGAGTGTATCAAACAAACAATAAAATTTCGAAAGTTGCTTGCTGAAAATTGTCGAAAAAGGGTGTCAAAATTTTGAGAGGTAAATAATAAGTCATAGAAACTATATAAAAGAATAATAGTCATTTGATTCTAGTCGCCAATTTTTGTTATATCTACTGTGTTGAGAAATCCTGGGAATATTAAGAAAAAATTCGTATTAAATTACGACTCAAGTTTTAAGTATGAATGAAGCCAAAGTGAAATGGATTGTTTAAGTGATGAAGAATATTTGCCTCTTGAAGCCCACAGAGCCACAAAAAATGCAACTTATTCTTCAAAAATCTGTAAGACAATATGAAACAACATAATATACCAGGTGTCCTGAAATTAATACAACAAAATTTGGTCACAGATTCTTAGACAAATAGTTTCTAAGTTACAACTCCCTGACATCCGCCCCTAAGAATAGTCTTTTTTTATATCTCAGAACCTTGTTGTACGAGAATCACTAAATTTGGTATACAGGCATTTTATGACATGTGGAAAATGACATTGCTACGCTTTTTGACGGGGAAGGGAAGAGATAAAAAGTTCCTTTATAAACTCAATGACTTTCTAGCGATCTAATAATTTTTAAGAAATTCAAACATGCAACCAAATTTTTTTGGCTCCACAGACAAGGGGGCCCACGAAAAAGTGTATTAAGGGGGTTCCTCGCCAAAAGGCGTAGCACTATCAGATAAAACCCCTGTTCACCAAATTTAGTGATTCTCGTACGAATCCTGAGATATAAAAAAAGAGGGGCGGATTTCGGAGGGCTGTAACTCCGAAAGAGGGGGCTACTTGGCAAAAATAAAAAATACAGGTCCACTAAAGTGTTAACAATATGTGACCAAATTTTGTTGCATTAATTTCGGGACACCCGGTATAATAATCTCAAAAAGTGGTGTACTGAAGAAAAAACTGTTTCATGTCTTTTACTAAAAATTCTAGAACAAATTAGTTTTTTTTGGTTATAAATACAGTTTTAAGTTTTATCCAATAGAAGATTTAAGGCAGTTGGTATTAGTACCAAATAATTCAAAACTTAAATATACCGTCTGTCATTTTAACTCTTGCAGAATGATCGATTACTAACTGATTTTAGAGACCGCGGTTCATTTCAAATCGCAACATTTTGACGTTTGACGGGCCTTTAAGATGACGCTTAACGATAAAGGTTTTAAAAATTTGCCTCCAACAAAGTATCCCTTCGCTCCTTCACGAGTCACTAGTTCGGTCCCAGATAATAACCACTTCCTAGAGAAACACAAGCGACAAACACCATTACAAGACCATAGTATTTAAAACGCGCTCTGCGACAAGCCAGATAACGGTACCGACTCATTGTTCTGCGTCCCTCCTGAAATCTGAAACCGCTTTGTTTTACACGTGCCGTCGTCTGTCAAATCGCAACCAGTGACGGCTAATCCGACTTTAAGCTCTTAAATGTCGCTTAAATTTAACGATGTAAATCGGTGGGGTGTCCTCGTTGTGGGGTGAACGTTATCTTGTCGACATGACGCTGGCTGTTAATAGAATTTCGCCCGGATTCGCTAACACGAATGAGTTTCTGCTAGAGTGACCGCGTGGACTGGCCACATCGAGTGCAAATTCGAATTCAGATTTAAAAAATTGAAAAGGGTGAAGCAAAAAGATGGGCTGGCCGAATTAGCTACTAAAGTACAGGTTATCCAAAAAAACTTTGGGGGATATCACCAAAAAAGTTATAATAAAATATTTACAGATTTCGTGACAAAAGAGTTTGAAGTTGTTATATACAGGGTGGGCCACCAGTAACGCCTCGGTGGCTAGGGACCAAACGGCAAATGTTATAGAAACCTGTTTAGGTGGGCATGTGTAGGTTGAATACGGGTACAGTTTAAAACTATTTTGAAATATACAGGGATCAAAGTTATGAATTTTTAATGGAATACCCTGTATTTTACTGCATTTTTGAAAGCACCGTAAAAAATAGGTGAACTTTGTTAAAGGTTCTGCATGCCTAGGACTTACAGTTTGTGAGAAATTTCAATTTAAGTGAAAATGCAGGCTTAACGTAGAAATTTAATATTAGCAATAAAAAACTAATTTTAAGGAAGCAGTTTTAGAAAGTGTATTTTAGATCCTTGAAGTTATAAATTATTATATTTGCCGTCACTTAGGGTGCTACAGGGTGTTCAAAATACTGCTGGATGCTTTTCTCTACTTTAAAAAGCAGTAACTTGGTTATTTTAAATGGGACACCAAGTATATTTTTTCTTTGGGAGTTAGGAAATTTAATACTCTTTCAAACTGTGTATAGGTTCCCTATACCTACCTCTAACGGTATTGGAGATATATTTATGCTGTTTCGTTTTTTAATGATTTTNTATAACTGTTTATTTTTGACAAATGTTCCTCTAAGTTTTATGATCTTTTGAAGGCTTGAAAATATATTTTTTTAAAAACGTGATTTTAAAAATGTTCACAACTGTATAATTTATATAGAAAATAAGATTAAATACAATTTGTTTATACATTAGATATCAACAAATTAAATTTAAAGTATTGTATTTACCTTTACTGCGAATTAGTTAAATATATTCACTGCTAATTGTGTTAAAAAAATCTCAAAATTTCATAGATTGTCTACAAAAATTTCTTTGTCAACCACATTTCTATTGCATTTTGTTTTAAAATACATTCGTTAATGTTTACAAATTTTCTAGAAATTTAAGAAGGAAATAGTAGTCTCGCACAAACAATATTCAAGTTCAGCCAACAAATGAATTTGGAATATACTGCTAAATATAGTTACAACATCTTATGTTTTTATACCTACAATTAACAGGTGTGTGTTAATAAATAGAAATTTTCATTTACTGTAATTTATTTTATATTTATTCAGCATCAGGATAGACATCAAAAACAACACTTAACCCATATTCCAATATTTTTTGAAAATTCGTATAAAGAACCTTATATTATGATAAAACAGGTTTTACGAAATTTAGTTTTCTACTACAAACGCAGAGACATATATAAATTGGAGAATTTAATAGTACATACAATATTTATTAACTAAATTGTACTACAATAAAATTAATAAATTTTTTGTGGAATTATATGAAAATACTTTTATATCATAAATACAATTGTACAAAATGGAAGAATCCTGTATTTTTAATATTTCTATAAATTCTAAAAATATGAATATATAATATGTTTGCTACATTGTACCATTAACGTTATTAAATTCAAATTAAATAATAATATAGACTAATTTGTAGTATTTAAATCAAAATATATTAAAAAATTATGTTGCATCTTTTTAAGACATTTATATTATTTTTCTCAGACGGTCCTGTATTTAAGGTGGTATAAGCAAATTTCTTCCCACAAGTCTAATCTAATTAGTTACGTTCCTTAAAAAAAAATACATAATAAAAAACAGTGCAGTTGCAGATTGGAATATTTTTAACGTCGATATGAATTTAAAAAATCTTAAACTTACAGATTTGAAAGATATAGAAAAGTTGATTAAAATTTATTATCGAATTTATTAAAAATAAAACATAAGTCACATCTAAAGTCGCATATAATGTGTTTTTAATGAATTTTTGAAGCCTTCATTCAACTTTTATGAGAAGTTTTTTTCTCTAAAGTTAAGCATAAAATAGTTGCTGATTATTTTCAACGGGGAAGCCTGCAAATTTCTGTTAAATCTTAATTATATTGATTCATACATTTGCCTCTACTTGACTCTTACAAATACAATTTTGTAAAAAAAAATCAAAAAGGTCATTTTGAAAATGATTTAAAAATTCACTTCTGCAGGCACTGGAAACTGGTCCACTTTAAAACCTGACCTTACGCAAGGCAAAGCAAGCAGTCGGCGACCAGCACGGCGGCAAAGTGTAATAAAAAATTATCCAACAAAAAATTGAAAGAATTTCTTTCTCAAGGAAATAAATAAATAAAATTCACCTATTTGATATCAGCAAATTCAACTGCTTTTGCCTCTTGTTATTATTAATTAATAAAATAATTTGACTTACCTGATGTTACAACAACTGTTCAAAATTTTGTCCAACGACGTGTAAACACATTTCGGACCGTCTTCCCAGTTTCTACAAACTAACACAAATGTTGTCTCGCTTCACCATAACACAAATGCTTCACCATAACACAACTGTTGTTACTATACCATAAATTAAAACGATATCCATTAACCCCCGAGTTTCTATACACGTAAACCATTTTTTACAATTAAAAAACTAATGTAAACACGATCGCAAAAACGTAAATACTAATCGGATTTCAGTGTTCAGAATCACCTGGGTCCACATGGAGAGACAGCGCATTGCGCGCAGCGTACAACGCGAATGACGCTAGAGACTACAGTAGTTCAGCGATGTAAAGGTTGAGAATACTACAATTTTTTTTTCGGAAACAATTTTTTTTACATTGACTCCATTTTTCATGACACATCTATTTCCAATTTTTTTTGGATACGTTGTGTCAATGAAAGAAAGCTTAAAAAACATTTTATTGTTTTTTTTTGTTTCATGATTTTTTTTTAAATTCATTTTGTACTTTTTTTTTATTTCAAGTACCTATGTGTGTATATGTGCAGGATTTATTTTAAGTAAAAATTTTAATTATTTTTTAAATCCATTCTATAGATTTTTTTTTATTTTTGAGCATCGCCTACAATATTGTTTGATATACTCACTCCTTATACATCTGAATTGAACTATAAGTAGGTTACATAAGTCGGCCCCTTCGCATATGCAATAGGCTAGTTGCTTCTATTATTTATTTCATTTATATAATCACTTTATTTGATATTCGAAATCGAACCCACTCACGAGGGTTATAATAATTACGAACAGTTTTGTGCGACTGTCAGCCATTTATAACTCTGAAGAGCCCAAATTCGGGTCCTTATTATATTACTGGTTCCATTATCGGAGAGCGGTTATTGTTAATATTTGGTTGAATGCCTTCGGAATTAATGCGTACAACAATATGATTTGCTGGATTTATATACTCTATTAGTGCCGACTTATTGAGAGAGAAAAAAATCGAGGATGAATTGGGCTTTTTATAAAAAGGCTTTAATTAAATCTTGTGAAAGAGATGGGAGATCCTAGTGAATGGGAAGATTTATAGGTACTCTAGAAATGCGTAATGGGATTTAAGCTTTGTTTCTAAGTTTTTCAATGAAGGCTAGACATAGATACCTTATTTCAACACACAATGTACAGGGTATACAATGAGCAAGTACATAAACGTTAAGATAACAATAGAACATTTCTTAGGAAGAAACTAAAAGAAGACCCATGTATTTCGATGTATTTTTTTTTTACTGAATCCGAATATGCCTTCAGATTTGGCCCAACAGGTCTGAGTTTTCGGGGAAATTCCAAAAACCGGTCGAAATTCACAAAAAACGTCATTTACGATCGACGAAAGTTATAAAAAAATCAAATTATTCTACCAGCTTACTAGACGTATGACTTTTCACTGATTTAATTCGTATTTACCATCATAGAGTCAGATAAGCTGGTCCAATTTCATTCAAAAACGCTATTTTCATGGCATAATTCGTGTTGCAGAGTTCTGGTTCCATCTTTTTATCCACCCACTCATTTATGAATTCATACATCTTTTCATCCAGTCGTTCATACATGAATACGCATATTTATCCATCCACCTGTACCACCTATAAAACCCACCCATCCACCCATCTATCCATCTACTTTTTGTGCTGAGAGATAACAGCCTAGAAGATTGAGAATGCAATAAAACGTGTAGAATACTCCACTTTCTAAACAAAAGAAAACGATATCTACAAACCATTCTTATTTTTGTTGCTATAACGTGTTCTCTTTTCTTCAAAGGATCTATGCAAAGGGTTACGCTTTCGTTAAGTCTCTCTATTTTTCGTTTTTTAACAACCAACAAAAATCGACCATCATGTTTTCATCCCATCTTTCTTGATATCGCTGTTCTATAATCTTCATATCCTGATGAAATCGTTCGTCTTGTTCTTCGCTATAATCTCTAAGATTTTCAGGAAACCAATCCAGATGTGAATGAAGGAAGTGCAACTTGTAGTTCATCAAACATCCCAGATCTTGGAAGTCTTTTATCATTTTTGATACAATTTCTTCGTATTTAGGACTCTTGTTGTTTCCTAAAAAATTTGTCGCTACAACTTTGAAACTAGTCCAAGCACTCTTCTCAACGCTACTCATTGTAGTGATGAATGTTGCATCCTTGAACAATGTCCGAATCTGAGGTCCATCGAATACACCTTCTTTCAATTTCGCCTCAGAAATATTCGGAAATTTTCGCCCTTTATATATATAGGGCGAAAACTTGTTGGTTGTTAAAAAGAGAAACGAAAAATAGAGGGACTAAACGAAAACGTAACCCTTTGCATAGATCCTTTGAAGAAAAGAGAACACGTTATAGCAACAAAAATAAGAATGATTTGTAGATATCGTTTTCTTTTGTTTAGAAAGTAGAGTATTCTACAAGTTTTATTGCATTCTCAATCTTCTAGGCTGTTATCTCATCTCTCAGCACAAAAAGTAGATGGATAGATGGGTGGATGGGTGGGTTTTATAGGTGGTACAGGTGGATGAATAAATATGCGTATTCATGCATGAACGACTGAATGGAAAGATGTATGAATTCATAAATGGGTGGGTGGATAAAAAGATGGATCCAGAACTCTGCAACACGAATTATGCCATGAAAATTACGTTTTTGAAATTGAACCAGATTGTCTGACTCTATGATGATAAATTGGAATTAAACGAGTGAAAAATCATACGTCTAGTGAGCTGGTAGAATAATTTGATTTTTTATAACCTTCGTCGATCGTAAATGACGTTTTTTTGTGAATTTTGACCTGTTTTTTGAATTTTCCCGAAAACTCAGATCCGTTGGGCCAAATCTGAAGGCAGATTCGGATTCAGCAAAAAAAATACATGGAAATACATGGGTCTGAATACCAGATCCGATCCTTTTTTTTGTGGGGCTGCGATTATTTGCTACAAAAAATATATCAGCCTGTATAATATTACGAATAAAATAGGTTATCATATGCGCCATTGTATTATCTTCAATTTTTGGTGTCTTTTGTATTCCAAACCGATTAACAACAAAATTGATTTATTTTAATTTTTTAATACCTACTTCAAAAACTCATAGGTGATTATAAATATATATTAAGCCTTCTTAATTGTAATGAGTTTATTTTCTTCAAAGAACACAAAAACTGCACTCAATATGTCTTTTGGCATTACGATAGAATATAAAAAATGGTTATTTATATCTAAAAGGTGGAGAAATGGAGGCAAGTATGTAGTCACAGATGACATACCAAACTTTTTTTGAGTGATAGTTTTTGTGAGGCTGCTTTCACTTACATGAATTTTTCTTCATTGTCCATGATCTGTAGCAATACGTCAATTATTTTATTATATTAATTCATTTAGAATCACGATATTTCAGATCATGACGAAGCAAACACTTTTTTGCACTTATATCCTAAGTATATATGGCTGAAAATCGATCTAGTAAAAAACATTCTTCATGGCCATGTGCACTATGGGGCTATTATTTGGCGAATGTGACGTCATTATTAGACAGGGCTTTAGTCCGCAGAGTAGTTGTGCCTTTTAATACTATTTTTAAAAAGTATATAGAGATATTTAAAATCAGGCTTAGAAGTTACGTTTTAAGTCAAGGATTGCCCTATTGGCAAGGCACTGGTAAATGAAATTTTCAGAATTACCCTGCCTGGTTTGTGAAACTGTCGTTAAAAAATTGATTGGTGTTTCTTTTTTCAGTAAAATTTAGGCCCTATATCCTGGGTTCCCTGAAGTTTCTACACTTCCTTGTTGAGCACCCTGTATGTAAAAATATAATTATTTAAGGCTTCTAAAACTCACTTGAAGTTTTTTAAGAGTGAAATTTTTGGTTTGTATTAACAGATCCAACGTCTTAGTTTCCAATAATTTAGTGCTGATAGAAACCGAGTCTTTACATTTTTTCACCAAGATACAATCTAGCTTTGAGGTAGCCGAAATCGTATTTTATAAAAACATGTTGGATGAAAAGCTGAGGTAACAATCCCTGCTTCACAAATGTCGTTTAATGGGGCGACACAGTTGTTAACGATCTTGCAAATGGCCGTTGGACTATGAAGAGGTAGGATTTTTTAGATTTCTACCCGAGATAGTTGGCGCAAGGACAGGCGCGCTAAAATATCCAAAAACGCCAACCCATAAATCTCTTTTAATTATTGCTTCAAAACGGAAAACTAATAATAAATCATTTGTAAAAAAATTCGGGGCGAGAGCTTTACGCAACCTGTGCGTACGGAATTGTATCATTTCATTTATCACTATGACGTTATTTTGGAATCGGAGCCAGAGGTGGATTGGCAGTGATTAATTTCATACAAATTTATGTCATTCCTGGCTAACTGCTTCTTCACGTGCTCCTTTTTTGGGTGCACCTACTCAGAGACAAGCAGATTCCTGAGACTTATTAAAAAAAACTTTACTGGGTATTCGAATAGTTGTTTTCATCTATTGCTTCATAAAATTTCTAAAAACCCTGTAGAAAGAATGTTTCTTTCGCTCATTTTGATTTTTTTTTTCAAAAAATAGTGTGGCTTTTATTAAAAGCGACACGTTTTTTAAATAATGTTTTGGAGGATTGTATACTTTTAAGATATTATTTTATAGAGAGTATTCCATTTATTATAACGGTCACTTTACTTACTTATTTACATTTTGAAAAACAAATATTGAGTATAATTTCTATTAAAGGTGGTTGTTAATCATGAAAAGATTTTGATAAATGCGTATGATTGGGAAAAGGTACTACACTAGGAAAAGTGAATATTTTTATAATAATAATAATAATAATTTATTAACCCAACAGAAGTAATTCCATTTATAGAGCTAAATTACATTGAAATAGTACATAATATAAATATAAAAAACTCAATAACATCAAAAGAACAAAAAACAAAAAAAAAGAAGAAAAATACAATAGTTCGGTAAAGTGTAGGAGTTAAATGAATATACTTAACCTAAGACATGTAACTTAAAGCAAGAGAGGCATCAATTACGATCATGGTTTACTATACTCATACATAACATTTTGACCGAGCAATCGTTTATATCGCAAGTGTTACAGATAGAATTAAATGTCTTGCACATAAAATAAACTGGGGACTTTAACAATAAGTTTGTGCAAGCCCTTGGCAAATAAAAAGTTGCATGATTCCTCATCTCAGCGCGTGGTACTAGAAAACTTAGTTGCTCTAGCAAATCTGGGCAATCGATTTTATTATGAATAAGATTATAAAGGAATTTTACCGACTGACAACGCCTGCGGGTTTCTAAAGCTTGGAAGTTAAACATATCTAATAATGTATCGTGATCGAAGCCCTGAGCCGGATATATACCAGTAGACTTAAAATACAAGAATTTCAAAAAACGCCTTTGAACATTTTCAAGGGCATCAGAATGTAATTGGTAATAGGGATTCCAAATCAATGAGCAATACTCAAGCTTCGATCTAACATAGGCATAATACAAAATTTGCAAAGCTTTGATATTAGTAAACGAATGACAATTGCGGACTATAAACCCGGTCATTTTCCTGGCATGTGATTGTATTTGATAAATGTGATCAACAAAACTCAAACGGGAATCAAATAAAACTCCTAAATCTTTGATTGTTTCCGCAGATTGCAAACTCTGATTATTAATTTTATATATATATTTCGCAAAATTAATCTTTCTGGTAAATGTAACCACCTTACACTTAGCAACGTTAAGTTCTAACCTATTTTTCTTACACCACAGTTCAATATTGGCCAGATCATTCTGCAAGATTAAGTTATCTGAGGTATCATCAATTTTTCTATATATTTTCAAATCATCAGCGAAAATT
>NW_019416542.1:6421-25945 GCF_000390285.2 Anoplophora glabripennis | reverse complement strand
TTGTTATTAAATATTGTGACTGATATAATATATATTAATAATAAATATGTAACTAATAATCATTATAATTAGCTATTAACTAATATATAATTAATTAATAATTTACTCCTTCCTAAAGTTTGATAAAAAATCAAACCATCTTCTATAAGGTTAAATTTTCATATTTTTGTAATAAATTTAATGATTAAATTGAAAAGGCCAATATGTCCGAAAAGAATAGAATTAGAAAGATAAAAAAAATATTTATAAATATTAAGTAATACTGTTGTCAAAATTTAATTTTTTCTCTAAAAGTTTTTTATTAAGTGGTGGCCAGAATACTAATCTCAAATACCTTTAAAAAGTCAAATAATTCGTCTTTTAAACTGCACTTAAACAGTGACCGATACCATCAAGTGTGCCTTGAAAGGCAAATATTGGTACTGTCGTTCAGTATTCTACAAGTATGTATCAAGTATTTTGATTATAATTTTAATGTAATATTTTTGAGAATGGAAGAAAATCGCAAATATCTCAGAAAATAGGAACGGTAGTCCTTATGCCTATATCGGTGAATAGGTGAATAGAGAATTTGATTTTCTATAAGCTGGTGAAAAAAAATACAGGGTGTTCCAATTGAATTTGAAAAGTTTTGTTGGTTTTAAGTTTTTTAAGTTTTCAAAATGTATCGTAAAGAATATTATACTTAGTATAGTTTTCTTGAGGTAATTTTGATAGTGGAAGGTGGTGCATCTATGTCCTTTGTGTGATCCTAAAAGCAAGTGAAAGCTTTCAGAACAAAGAAAGATGTAGGTAAGGAATTTTCGATGTTTTGTCGATATTTTTATGAAATGTTGATTATCTCGAAAACGGTTAGATTTAGGTACAGGGAAGCTTTAACATTTTAGACTTATTTTTACTTTTTCTTGTCGATAATGAAGTAATATACAGGGTGTTTGTAAATAAGTGCGAAATATTTTAGGGAGTGGTTGCCGAAATTATTTTGTGAAAAAAAGTTCATATACATGTAGGTCGAAGTATGCTTCATTTTCGAGATACAGGGTGTTTAAATTTTAGTTTCTTATTTATTTTTATTAATTATTTCGAAAAGTTTTGAAGACTGATTCGAAATTTGAAAAACGTTTTGGAGACATAAATGTGCATTTTTTGGGGTGATCAGAATATTTTTACATACCAGTGGCGTTCATGCGCGAATGCCACAACCCTTTTCAATAAAAAAATGGTACGCCACTGACTTTTTCTCGTTTTGATATTTTTTTAGAAATCCGCCACCAATTCTGAATGAAACTGGTTAAAATTCATATCGCAGTTGGCTTCAAAATATTCTAATGGGCCGTCACCGTAAAACAGCCTGTATAAAAATAACTATTAATTTTTTTTTTAAGCACGACAATTGAAAAGGCACTCCTTGAAATGCAGAAATATTTGGTTTAAGCTATCGTGGTTCAATTTCCTGTTATCTCGCCCAAAATGATGAGGAAAAGAAATAGGAATTAATATCTTAGAAGGCTTAGCGTTATCGTTAGTTGGAACTATTTTCAGAATGCTAACGCGTCGTAGTGAGTCATCGTAAGTCATTTGTTAATTAGTGCATTAAGAGATACGTTACGCACAGCATTAATCAAAGGAAAGTTTCACGCCACCGAGGAGCAAATACATAAATACATCATAGCCGTGACGCTGTGATATTTTTATCGAATTTTAATTTAGTTTTAATTAATTTTATCAAATTACAATTCGAGGAACTGGCTGCGACTCGACACGAATCGGTTATAAATTGTCCATTAATTTCGACATGATACCCGAGTTATTGCATCTCAAACGTATATAAAGTACATTGTTTATTATAGAGCTGACACAATTAATTGAGACTTTATCTCGATAAAAATGCAGGCCAATAATAATAAATCACAATTATCTGAAATTAAGTTGAACTCCCTGACACTAATTTAAAAAGATTTCAAATTATATTTACATCAAATAAGTGGCTCTAGGCAGCGTGTAAACAATGCGTAATGGGTGGTCTAATTGCTGATACCATTGCTCGTTTATAGGAGACGATTTACTCTTCTGACATATTGTTATTTATTATGTTTTCTCAATTTATTTATTGCTATTGTAAACACCATTTCACGTCCACTGTAGTAAACACTATAGTTCATTTAATCGATTTATACACGAAGCTTGGCGAAAATGAAAACGCTTTTAAGACTGGAATTCAATTTTTGGTGGTATATGCCCCTAACAAGGTGAATTTCAAATCCAGCAAATGTTTTTTTGCCCTCCGTTTGCCAAAGTGTCATTATCGTGCTAGTTCTGTAGGACAAAAATGTCATTTTTTAATTTTTTAGGGGCTAAATATACCCGTAAGTAAGCTTGACCATTTACCAGACTATAGCACTGGAGCTCGCTCTCTGTCTGAACATCGAACGGTGAACAACAGTACAATATGAGAAGTTGTTTGAATTAGGATTCAAATCACTAGTCAAGCGTAAAATGTTAAGTGCACAAAATCGTGAAGTTGTACCCAATATACAAGGTGTTAGAAGTTTGACTGCCTTAACTGACTGTTTTAACAGACAATAGAATACATTAAAATAAACAAAAAAACCTTATATGACATGGGTCCTAAACTCAACTATTTTCCAGAAAAAAATGATCAAAATCTCTAACTCGATGTACAACAGTTAGATTAGTTAAGGAATATTGACATAACTGCGTGCATAGAATACCATAAAATACAATATTTATCACTTTTTTGAGCTTCTTTATGCGTAATTCTAAAAAATAATTAGCGTTGTAATTAAAATTCGATAAAATTCATATCGAGCAATGTGACAACGGCGCTGCGTAATACACGAAGTACTACGCTGTCAAGCAATACGCAATTCAGTTGGTATCTGGAATTGGACCATGTCTGAGTGTTTTTGCATACCTCTGTTTCCTTTTCTTGAGGTGTTTTCCACCGAGTTCCTCACAGCGTAATACAGATGACATTGCATGGCTAGATTAGATGCGCGCAACAGAGCTTTTATTACATAGTTGTGGATAAAATCAATTTTAACCAACATCGTTTGTAGGTTTGCAGGTTGGTAAACACTTATCAGAAGAGATAAACGTGTTTATTTTGTTTCAAATCATTTTTTGTATCATCCTTAAAAAAAATGGCTTAAATATTAAACTATTTTGGTGTTAACGAGATAAATCTAGAATCTATATTAGCGATTTTTTTAGAAAAAATCTGCGTACGCCACTGGATTCGGAGTCCCCTGAAATAGATCTGTACCAAAATTTTATGAAAAAATATTCAACATTTACGATTCTGTGGCTAAATTGCTGTCAAGTTGTTTATTATGCATCAAAAAGCTTTTTATCTAGTAACCCATGCGATAACAAATCAGTCACAACAAATATTTAATAACAACATTTAATAGACATCCTTATATCAAAATACAATGAAACAAACAGAAAAACAAACGAGAAATTAACATAAAATTTATAAAAAACACCATAAAATAAAATAAAATTAACACAGATGAATTAACTTTAAATTCTGGATTTTTCAACTAAATTTCCATTTAATTGAATGCGTTTATTGTATCGTCTTTCAATGTATGCCATGACATTAGACAATTGATGTGGTGTAATTTCAGTGCATGCCTGTCTTATTTTTTCGCGTAGGTCTTTTGCGTTGGTTGGACGAATGTAATAAACTTGTTATTAAATATTGTGACTGATTTGTTATCGCATGGGTTACTAGATAAAAAACTTCTTAATGCATAATAAACAACTTGACAACAATTTAGCCGTAGAATCGTTAATATCGAATATTTTTTTATGAAATTTGGTACAGTTCCATTTCAGGGGACGCCGAATTCAGTGGCGTACGCAGATTTTTTCTAAAAATAATCGCTAATATAGATTCTGGATTTTTTAGCCTCTAAATGTAATCTAGTAGGCTTTAAAAAATACTGGACGCCGCTTCGCTCCAAAATACACATTTCTGTCTTCCACATTTCAAAAAAATTCGTCAAAATCGCTCCATAAATAAAAATGTTATAAGGGTGGCCCGCTTTCAAATGGGTCACTCTGTATATTTACTTACAATAAAACTAATACATATAAATATTAACACATAATTTTTTCAAATTTATAACTAGAATTAAGTACCTATTTTCAGACCAATTTTTAACTTTAAATTGTAACTTAGTTGTTTCATTAAATACATTTTATTGAAAGTAAATAAAACTAACGAGCGTTCAAATAAAAACGTGGTCGAAGTTGGCTGTGACACATTGGACGTAGGGAGTAGCTTATAGCGACCAACTTAACCTCATTTCTCTACGAGCTGTATAGCAGCTGTCAGTTTCAATAACGTTAATGACTATATAACTTTATTTTAAAGAATAATCGCGATAACAATAACAAACAATTAAAGGAGCTGCGGAAAGTGTCCCCCTTCTTGTTATAACAATAAATTAAAGCAGCTGCTGAAAGTGTCCCCCTCCTTGTTCCAAGCACTTTTCACACCTGTTCCTCAAAGAATTAAAGACATTTTCTAAGATGCTCGGGGTATTGTTAATTTCACGAATCTTGTCTATAAGTCGAGCCTGTAGATGGTTTAAATCAGGAATAGGCAGTTCAAAAATAGTGTTTTTAAGGTAAGGCCACAAAAAGAAATCACACGGCGTAATATCAGCCTCGGTGGAAATTCATGTTCAGCATTGAGACTTATTAGTCGATTTTGGAAAACTTCCATCAACATATTCATCGTCTCGCCTGCCGTATGTGCCCTTGCGCCATCTTGTTGAAAATAAAAGTTTGTAATTTCGTTTTCTTCCAGCTGGTTAACAAAAGGAGCGATAATTTCTTCTATATACCTTTGCGCAGTAAGAGTACCATTAAAAAAAATAGGTCCATAAATCCTCCTTCGATTGAGAGCACACCAAACTCCAATTTTTTTAGCGTGTAGAAGGCCCTCGACAAAAAAGTTATCTGGTTTTTCAGAAGACCACATTCTCATATTCTGTGAGATTACGTAACCACTTAAATGAAACCAGGCTTCATCAGAAAAAAAGGTGATATTATGAAGTTCACCGTAGTTGTTTAAAAACCATTCACAAAATACAGCCCGTCGCGGAAAATCAACTTCATGAAGTTCTTGCTGACAAGTTAAACGATAGGAGAACAAACGCAAATCTTTTTTTAACACTGTGTGGCAGGTACCGACTTGATACTCCCAACATTTGTGATAAAACACGTACAGAAGTTCTTGGCGCATTTTCCATTATTTGTTGGACATTTTCTTTTAATTCTTCAGTCCGCTTTTTAGGTCGGCCGCTTCCTTCTTTTCTTGTTACACTGCTCGTTTCACGAAAAACATTAACACAACGCTGAACTGCACTTTGAAAAATTTTGTACTCAACAACGCCGGGAAATTGATTTTGAAATTCTATGAAACATTCCTCAATAGAATACTTCCATATTCCATCAATCTTGCGTCCATTTCTAAAGTAGGACTCTATGATAAACACTTTTTGTTCTTGAGAAAACACCATTTTAAACGCTTTTTAAAACGAAAATATTCAAATTGATAGCGGCGATATAGCGCTTTGACAGATGACGTTTAAGTTCATTTGCTATACGCTACGCCCTACGTCCAAATTTTCAGAACCAACTTGACCACGTTTTTATTTGAACGCTCGTTACTTGCTAATCTGATAGATTTGCAATATTATTTCAAGTTTTAAATAAAAATATTTTTTCTGAGCACGGTGTTTAGTTTGTGAATCTCATACACTAAGCCCATTGACCTAGTCAACGACTTTTGAAATTGACCTAATTTTTGATGAACTATACAACATCAATCCACCTGATGAGATATGACAACCTGGCGCTAGGGGGCAAAACGCAAAGGGCCAATGATAATTCGGCAATTTTTAAAGAAGATACGGTATGTTTGTATGACTTCATTGTTATTTTTTTGTGATATTATGAAAAACATGTATTGAATAAAAAAAAGAGTGCTAACGTATGAAATAGGTTTAAAAAAATATTTTTCATAGAGGAATTTGAGAAAACAAATTTATGAAATGCGTTTCTGAAGGTGAAAGGTAGCCCCTGTATAATTATGACCCCCATTCGAAATCACACTCGAGGACTAATTTTGAGCGTAGTTGTTACCTTGACTAAAATACATCATAGTTTCTTGGTATATGAGTATAGCATTGGAAGTTTTTTTTTTTAATTTCTTAGCTTCGTTATGTTTTTAGTAGCGACCGCCAAAATCAGAAACCAAATAATTACTAACACATAGCTGTATAGTTTCTCGGCTGCAAAATTTGCTCGTTTTTCGAAGCAACCCAGTCCGCAGAGGGCGCTTCGCCAGCAACCCGCGGACGCTTTGCGGTTCTGCTACTAATGACCGGCAATGTTAAAACAACATTTAATTAGGACCCTTCAACTTGCCTTATTTACAAGGTTAGCTGGCCGGCCCGAATGACATCACTTCAAACGCGGTCGAGCACAAATACTCCTCGGTACTACCTGGCCGTACCTTTTCCAATATTTATCTGCTGTTCGGGCCGGTGTTTATCGGTTTCAGGGGGAAGATAAATAAGTGGGTGCCAATTTAATAGCGATTATCTTTAGTGCGAAGGGTTTTATTACTCCTGTTGTCGTTTAACACTGATTGGGGGTGCTACAGAGGTAATATTTGAAGAAGTAGAAGTCTATTTAGACGTTTATTACGCCTGGAGTTGCATATTTGAAAAAAGTGTAATGCACCTATGACATTAAAAAAATTAAATTAAATTACACATAAAACTATGACACATAGGTATATTAAAAAAATTAAATTAAATATCAAGTCGAAAAAACGCAAACTAAACTAATTCCAATTTATTCTCAGTAAGTAAGATCGGATTGTAATTAAATTTTGTAAATTAGCATTTTGCAAAAGTTCCATAAGTTCATAGTATCATGATTGATGATATTTATTACCTAATTGAAATTCATTGGTGGAGCTTCGGTAAACAGCATACCTTGAAACACAGACGCCTTGAATGACTAAACAATACGAGGGACTCGAACAATTTTGATAGTAAACATAAAATGTATACAGGGTGTTAGGTAAGTGCGTTGATAAATTTAAGGGATTCTGCATCAAACAAATTTAGAAATATTTTAGAAAAGGCAGAGAATCGCCGCTTTAACTTTGTCGACGTACTTAATCAACACCCTGTATAATGCACGAGGGTTATTAGACAAAATATCTTTCTGCAAAATGTCTTTTGCAACGAAAAATGAGTTTCGTGAAATTGGAATAGCGCGATGTGTATCAAATTTTTAACAAAAGCCTTAAAAATATTTACGAAAGAATGATTGCATTATACCGGGTGAGGCATTTATGGTCAGACAAAATAATATCTCGGTTGGATTAGATTATTTTGAAAAAAGTTGAAAAAAATTGTAGGGCATTAGAGGATTGAAAGGTCCATATTACGACTTCCGGTCTAGACCGGAAGTGGTGTTTTTAGGCCGGATGTTGATTTTTTTAAATGGAAACACCCATTTTTACCACGGATTTCGATTGAAAAACGACAAAAAACTTTTTGTTTTTATTATTTTCTCCATTTAACCCATATTTTGGCCATAAAATGGCCATAAAAACACAAAAAAAACAAGAATCTAAAATATGTTTTTATTGTCCAACAGACTAATCCATTTACAGAGTAAATAAATATAGGATTTTTTAAGTACATTTGTTCAACGTGTGGGATAATGAAATAATTAATTTTCATGATATTGAAATGTTGGTATTTTAAAATTAATTTTAGGTAGCAGCTTGAGAGAATTAAACAAAAAATAATTCAGTAATTTGTATACAAAACATTGTGTTATTCATTTATAAAGGTTAGTGTTACATAGGTACACATAAAAGTGTTTACACGCGTCCAAAAAAAAAAGAAAGTGGTAAACACATAATGATAGCAATCAACTAACTGTTATACAAATATACATAAACAACATATAATTAAAATAAATAGGATAAGCGACATACTAAGATTTATGATAACATTCATATTCGAGCTACATTACTGTCAATAAAATCTTCAAAACTATAAAAGGCATTTTTATTAAGCATTTTTTATCCTTGATTTAAAATTATTTTCATTAAGAATTTGAATTTGGTGAGGTATTATGTTAAACAATTTGATGGCCCAATAATTAGTACCGACCCGCATTTTACCAAATCTTAGAAATTTATTGCATAAGTTTGTGCTCTTTCGGGTATTATAAGAGTGAGTCTCATTTCTGATTTCAAAGTTAACTATATGTTTTTTGACATAAATAAGACATTGAAGTATATATGCATAGGGTACATTTAGTATGTTCAATTTAGGAAACTGCTCTCCACAGTCATCTCTAAAACCAAAGTCAGATATGATAATTTTTCTCTGAAGAGTAAAAACTTGTTTCTTAGAGGGAGCATGACCCCATACTAAAATAGCATATGCTATGATAGAATGGATATAGCCATGATAAACTATTAGCAAGTTTAATATTGAGACTCCGGAGTAAATAAGTATATTTTGATCTTGGAGCAAACATAATTAACATGTTGATCCCATGTCAGTTTAGGGTCAAGATGAACTCCCAAGAATTTTACACGTGCTGAATTATCCCAGTTTTCTTACTAGTAAACCAGTTTTCTACCGATGCATGTTGGTCATAAGTTGATGTCATTAACTGTTCAAAGTTTAAGTTGGTTCTAGTTATATTGGTATCATCAGCAAAGAGTATACTTTCAGTATCATGAGGTAAACAATTAGCAAAATCATTAATATATATCAGAAACAGTAACGGACCCAATATGGAACCTTGTGGAACTCCATGTTCAATATATTTTTTTATGGATGATTTCACATTATTATATACAACATACTGTAATCTATTATTCAAATATGATCTTAATAAATCCGAACTGTACGATGAAAAACCATAATTATGTAGCTTATGTATAAGAATTTCGTGTGATACACAATCGAAAGCTTTTGTCAGATCTAAAAATTGACTAGCAACGTATTTCCCTTCTTCAAAACTATTATTTATTGTGGATGTTAGACAATCTATGGCTAGTGTGGTCGATAGATTACTTCGAAAACCGAATTGTTGAGGATTGAAAAGTCCCTGAGTCTCAAAATAATTAGTTATTTGTTGTGTTATTATTAATCTATGTTGTTCTAATGGCTGCATTTCTAATCTTGAGAATATTAAATCATTAGGAGTCCCGATTAGGATAAATGATATCCCACTACTTGCAGAAACCTTTTAAAAGCTTTTTATTATTTATCATATATTATGCCAACTAATTACTACAAACTCATTCTTGGAACGTACCAAAATCTTTAGTTGTAGCAGTTCTTAAAAAATTTAGTAAAAAGTTCATTGGAGGAGTTATATGTGAATAAGTTTATATTTAGAAATGTGCATCTCTAGTTTATTGATTTTATACCATTTTTAATATTACAAATTTATTTCGGAAAATATGTTGAGATTATCAGCAAATAAAAGTTTATTATAGTCTACAACTTCGCAGAAATCGTTAATAAATATACCTAATAAACAGCAAGGGATCGCTGTGGCACTTTGATTTTCCAACCACTACAAGAAATATACTATGACTTGTTATGTAGGTGTGATATAAACAAATTTAGTAAAGGAGTTTTTAGCCCAATATAATCTTGTTTATTTATAACTATGCTGTGATCAGGTCTAAGTCAGCATCTATCGACCACATTTATTCAAACATCATAACTTTGTGATACCTTAATAAGTTTTCGAGATATTTTATTCATATTTTAAACTTGGAAACTGGATATATTTTGTATGTATCAAGGGTGTAAAAATCTTTGTCTAACAGATGGAGTTCTGTCTTCATGTCCTTAACTATAATACCTATTTCACACCTCTGATGCTAAATTGTGAAATGTTTTTATATAAATTCATGTTGAAAATTTGAAATATAATTTTGAATAAGTACAAGTGCGTTGAAATTGAGGTGGATTAAGAAGTAAAATAAAACTATAAAAAAATCGTGTTCTCCTGGTATTCAATTCATGAAATTCGTTTAATTATGTTCAAAATTTTTTTCTTTTACCACAAAATATTTAAGGTAAGTAGAAGTACTATTTGTATGACATATTTTATAACATATGGACCGTTTTCTCGGCGCAGCGTAACTGCATAATTATTTTGGCAAGTTTTTCACTTCCTCTCGTAAAATTTCCCTTAATTAACGAATTAATTAAATTATAATTTTATCGAGCAGTAAAGGACGTCGTATATCTGAAATTTCGCCGCAGACTAATCAATATGGTAATGGAAATGTTTTATTAATTAGCCAGACATCATCCAGGCTTATATACCTGCTGCCAGGACTGCCTCTGTCTCTCTCTACCCAGTCAATTACCATTTCTGGAATAGCCGTTAATTACTGTTTAAAAATCTAATGGGATTTCGTTTTGTTTCCTTTCAAACTAATTACTGGCGAAGTAATAATAATAATAATAATAATAATAATAATAATCATTACACCTTTTTTTATTACCTTCAACAATTTAGAATCGTTGATTTACAGAAACCATCAGTGGATCTTTCAAAAGTTATTTTTTTGCTGGAAATGGCACAGATGACATTTGTCTCGTGCACTCAGAGAACTCCTTTGAGCAATATTTGTACAACGCTGCGTAAAAAAATTTTTTAACGTTCTTTTTTTAACCGCTGGGAAATTCATAAAAACAATGTCATTCAAAGAGAATGTTACTGATTAATGTTTTTCACCAAAAAATCACCCCAATTTAATGAGACTTCTGACGTCGGTTATATAATTATTAATCATGCATCGGTACTATTAGGCGGAAATAAATCAGTGCTTGCAGTTATTTTCAATGGTTGTCACCCTTTGACATTATAATAATCGTTTGTGTTGTAATCTTGGAAATGGTTCTTGGTGTTAATTCAGTTGTTAGTGTAAGCTTTTTGTGAACATAATTACTGGTATTTTAACAAACTTTTTGAACTTTAGTATTACCCACACTAAATATGTTTGTCAAAATAGCACGCATATAGAGTGAGGGTATGATTTTATTTTTTTAGAGAATCTGAATTGAAAATATTATTATCGTCATGGAGATTCATAAGCTTTGTTTTGGTTCTCATAAAATCCGGTTCCGAACCGTTCTAATCATGCGCAGTCTGAAATATGCGTTCGAGTTTACTTTGAACGGTTCAGAATTTCGCAGGTGTTTGTTTTGGTTTTATTCGAACTTGATTCGGAACTATTCTGAATCATCCGAAGTAGTTCTAGCTCCCAGCACGAATTGCTTAGAACTGCATTGTTTTGCGCATGCGTAGTTATTTCCATTTTCCCAAACACCGTTTATCATTCATAATTTTTTCATTTCCTGTTTTTCGTTTAAGAAAAATATCTTTTTTTTTTGGGTTTTATGAGTATATTTTTGTAATGCGTTCTGGTTTTCAAATAACTCCGGATAGTTCCGAATCGTTCAGAATTTTGTCTATTGCATTTATAGTTCTGCGATGATTCTGGACTGTTCAGAAATAGAGAACCAAAACAAAGCTATAGGCTACTAATGGAGCATTTCTTCGTAAATACGTGGCTATTACTATCATTTTCTCACTCAACGCCATGACATTAACAATAAGCTTTACAAAAATTTGAGACTATTCTATAATAGTTTCGGAAAATTATGCGTTGTTGCCAGATTTATTAAAAAAAAGTAAATATTGATTTTTGAGGTTGTTTTTGGAATTTTTTCTTCCTTATAATATATCATTGAAAAGCCAAAAAAATGCTCTATTTGCTCAGCTTAAAATTCAGTATAGCCCCCATTAGAAAAAAAGAAAGTTAGTTGACGATGGTTTCTCGCAACCGAAACATCGCAATGAAAATCTATACACACAGTGAGATTCCTCGAAAAAACTTGCTTTGAAATAGTGTTTTCAGATTTTAAAAATTCCTCTAAATAAAAGAGTTAGTCAATTTTCGAAAGTGCCATTAAGTTAGCAACAGCACTGCCTAAAACTTTCCCCATTTAAGCACTTTCCTATCTTTTATAGTTTCCAAGGTGTTCACACAGAATGTTAAATATATACAGTAGGGTGGCCCAAAAAAAACGAATATATTTTTTTTCGTGTCTCTTGTGAAAATATGTTAGCTTATAATGTTTTAAGAGCTCCCTTAAAAAATCAGTTAAAAAAAATTTTTTTAGAGGTCGCTTAAGATTTTTAAAAATTTCAAAAATCAATAATTGAATTGTTTAAAAAATCTTTTTCTCGTAATTTTATCATTTTCTAGGTTGCAAAAAATCTCAGTTCTGAAAATTTCAAATCGATATTTTAATTTCTAAGTAGTGTACCTATGTTTTCGAGCGACCTCTAAACATAATTATCAACGAACTAATAATTTTTTTATATTGAATTTGATGAACAAAAGAATAGAAATAAATCAGGAGACACTTAAAAAATTTCTCGAAGCATTTACTACCGCACTGTGAGTATCAAATATTTAAAAAAATTTAATTTTTTAAAATTTAAGTGTCTCGTGATTTATTCAATTCAATAAAAAAAAATATTAGTTCGTTGATAATTATTTTTAGAGGTCGCTCGAAAACATAGGTACACTACTTTGAAAGTTAAAATAATTATGAGTGACTTAAAAATTAAAATATCGATTTGAAACTTTCAGAATCGAGATTTTTTTCAACTTAGAAAATGATAAAATAATGAAAAATTTTTTTTTTAAATTACATTTTTTACGATTTTGGAAATTTTTAAGAATCTTACGCGATCTCTAAAAAAATTTTTTGAACATTTACTGTAATTTTTTTAAGTATAACATTCATTTAGAGTTTTGGTTGTTTATATGCATTTTTAACAATTAATTTGTCATAAAAAATTAATATTGTAATAATGTTTTAATTTGGTTGGTCCATCTAAGCTACTTCGTATCTCTTAGCGTTTCCGAGATCTCTGCAGTGAGAGGCGAATTTGTAACAGCTTGTAAAAAATATATATAATTGAACATTTTAAATCAGAAGCTGAAAAATTTCTATAGCGAAAACTCTTAAGAAGGAAACCAATGTCTTTATAAGATGCTTCAATTTAATCAATTACCATTGTGTGCCATTGTTCAAAAAAAATTTTGAGACAAAAAGATCATCCTTTCAGTGTATGGAACGAGACAAATTCCCGACAGTAACAATTTACGCCACCGCAGATAATTTAAAAATTAATTGATCAACACTAAGCGAGTATACATATGTGTATACGATAATAAAAATAATAAGCGACATTAATTAACAGATTGTTTTTTAATTACTGAGTCTTTCCGACGCCATAAAAGTAATTGTCGACACTCTTGTTTTCTTCTTTACGTCGCTGACGACGCGAGAATTTTGTTTTCTATAAGAATTGTTAACATTCCCAGGTTAATGGCTTAATCGTATACATGAAGTTTTGGGAATAGATTGAGCTACCGAATATAAACAAGGAGAAAGTTAATGTTAATGCGGATTTTCTCAGGCGAATTGTACGTACAGGACATCGCATTTCATCTCGCGTTTTTCACAAAATCATTAATTTTGGCGTTCCTCTAGACCGGCACGCCCGTGGCAATCGATTATTTTCGTTCCCGCTCCGATCCCTAGTTAGCAGAAAGCACGAAATAATTAAACACGGACATATTGCTTTGATGGTAATTATGACTTGATATTTTTGACCCTTACTGGGGCGTATCTGTAACGATAAGATTGAACGATAATGATCTGGGGTCAGTAGGGGCGAGTGGGGCAGAAATTATAGACTCATCATCACGCATTATAATAATAGACCAAATATCTGAAGTAGGGACATATAATTAAAAAAAAAACTAAATATATGTTGATGTCTCTCTGTCTTAGAAGCTAAAATATTCTAGAAAAAAAAAAAAAACAAAACATGAATTAATTAAACGGGACATAACGAATTATTTTAGACAAAATGTTGTATTGTATAATTTAATCCTAATGTTTCGAAACTGCCGAACGAAACTTCCCCGTAATATAAAGTGAGAATGGGAAGCGTTTAATAAATTTTATAGGTATTTGTTAATTAATTATGGTACTTGTACAAACCATGTTTTTAAATTAATAAATTAATTAAAATTCATGGAAAACGCAGCATTTTAATTAGTCGACGGAATTAATATTTTAACACATGTTAATTATTGCTTTTCAATTGCAGATTAAATCTCCATTTACATTATCGTTAATTTAAATTACAACGCCAGTTAATAGACGTGTTTTTGCAGACTGTGAGTGTATATATTATTTGTTTAATTTTATTATTCCATTTTAATGTACGTGAATAAAGTCGGCCTTTTCCTCATTCAGTTAATAAACGCAATAAAAATAAAAATGTAAATATTTTCTACATACCTACGGTGTCTATGTGTGTATTAAACCTGTAGTCAGGTATAGATGTCTATAAGAACTTATATTGTATTATGTGTGTATACTTATGTATATGAATATATGTATAATTGTCTCTGTCACGTCTATGTAAAATATGTTATCTATCACATTTTAATTTATTAATTACCTTAGATGATCTTGCTCAACGTCGTTTCGGTCACTGATCTCTCTCATCGATAGAGAAATCCATGATGAGAGTTCGGAGAGAGACAATTTGAAGAGTGAGGATATGATTAGTGAATTTGCAAATGGATTAACGATAAATCTTGTGGTATGCCACAACTCCTGTTTACTTTCTGTGTCAACGCTTCGAAATTGATGACAACATGACTCAATATCCAGCAGCACTACTATTACATACTTAACTGAACAGGTTGAGACTTTTCATTGAGGTGTATAGTATTAAAATCCAATGCTGAGACTTGTTTTGTTGCTTTTCTCAAGTTGAAGATAATGAGAACCAGGTTTTCTTTGGTTTCCTTCCTGCTCTTGTGTTTTTTGAGATTGTCCATTAATTTTTCAAGAGAATACTACCTACACATGAACTAAATGTATTTTAACATAACGTATACAGTATCAACACTATATTTTTTTACAGTTTTCAGCAATTTTCAAATATTTTTCTCAAAAGTTGTCTTTCCAACATTTAGAATCCTTCAACCTTCATTTTTTCCCAAAATATTTTAGACTTTTAGATGTCTTCGAAATTCTTGAGTATCCTTTTTTTTTATCGCAAACAAAGAAAGTTTACATTTCATGTAGGGAGTGTCCTGAAAACTAAAAAAAGTTAGCAGCCTGAGTTTCGTATGGAAGCTTTAGAGCTTAAATGTATGGCAGCTTTAGGAGCTGGTATCTACATGATCGATGGGAACGTTGAACTCGGATTAATTGTTTGGGATAAATTTAACTGAGTTTTGAATTTTAAGAATGTATGTGATTTATTGCTATTTTTTTGCTTAACAAACAATAAATTAATGTAACAGTTTGCATATTATGGCACAATGTATGAAATAATTTGGAATATACTACTAGTACTGGCCAGGATCCGACACTGGTTACTGAATTGCAATGTTCCTGGGCTGACGTTCGAACACTCTGGACGTTGGTTCCCCAGGTGGTTCTGTAGTGAGGTCTGCATCATATTTGGAAAATTTGATTTTTAGAACATCATCCCTCTGTAGATTGCGGCCGTCTTCAAAGAATTCTGAGTCTGAAAATCGTTTTGATTAATTGTGACCCTAAGGCCGTGTTGTAGTCCAAGTTTCGAATTTTTTGAATTAGATTTTTTGCCAAAATTCGAAAGAAGGGTGAAGATTTTCGCACCTTCCCGCGCTGTTGGCAGTTTCTAGGCATACATGGTCAACATTGTCTGATACGGCAATTATGGCTTTGTGGGCGAATGGCGGTAAATATTCGAAACATGCGTAAAAATTTTGGGACTTTGTCGCAAGCGCTGTCAGCATCATTGGTTCAGCTGATGGCTTTAGGCGGCAATCGTGGCTTTGTGGGGGGAATTCCGGGAAATTTTCGAACGGTTCAAGTAGATTTGGCGGGAGCTGCGTTTTGTGTGGAGCTTTTTAAAAGATTATCGAGTTTTTTTCGAAACGTGGGTGAATTTCGAACCAGTATACATTTCCCAATCGCTGGATCGGCTGGCATGGTCCATATCTATGGTTCTCATGGTGTTCAAATTTAACGATCATGGACTTTTATTGGTACTGTAAATATAGAACGAATTGTACACTTCAGATACATTCTACTGTTTATATAAATTTTTCTTTTCTATTTTAGAGTGGTTTTCTATGAAGATGTAGATCAGAGCAAGAACTAAAATATACTCCTAGCACCAGATGATTAAATTTAACACCTGGGTTCTAGGAACATGCTCCTTCAGCACATCATCCACTTGAAGAAGTTCTGAAAAGAGGAAAGTAGATATAATTCAATGAAATAGGTGTTGAAAATTTGAACAAAGTATATGGTGTTTAGGACAAAAATCGAATTTGCTATTGGCTTGCCTTTGAATCAAACTTCTTTGGTGTAACTAGAAAAAATTGCAAGAATCTGTTTGCTGTCCGTGCGTAAGCCAACAGCCCTGAGTTAATAAAAGCTTCCCGTCTCAGACTCACCCTAACATTTTTGCCCAAGTCGCACCCATTCCACCTAGACCGTGAAGAAGTCCTCTAGATGCTGGCGCCCCAGTGCTCCACCCCGCAATACGACCCGGCAGCGGCCTGGACGCCCGCTGAGAGGGCCTTTGAAGACGCCGCCGATGCCCACTGACCCGACTTAACGCCGTCCTCTGATCTGCACGCCGAATACTCGGCTGATTGGACATAGTCAATGGGACCGTTGTTTGACACGGTCGGATTGGAAAGATGAATAAAAAACTGCTTAGGACCTGCGAAAATATTTACTTACAGAAGACGATTCGAGAATCAACGTAAAGACATATGTAAAGGGAAATAAGGACGAACGTCATCACCAGACACTTTTTATGGCAATAATACAGGATTTTTTTATTTATTTGCTGAGTATTTTACCACCTGCTAAAAAATTTAAAAATAATTTCTTGTGCCAATCAGTCGAAGGTTGTTTTTACGAAACTATTTGTGGGTAATGGAAAATCTTACACTGAAAAAAGCAGAGAAACAAAAAATACACATTAATATTTACAAAATGTTTAATTCAATTTGTATTTTCTAAGAACAACAAAAGTAATAGCGTGGACTTAATTTGAAACAGGGCGAATGAATGGAAAAAATTTTTCTTTTTTTTTATTTAAGGCTATAAATTAAGAATTAGAATTGCCTTTTTTCACATTACAAAGATCAAGAAAATAGGTATACCTATTTTTTTCCAATACTTCTTTTTAAAACAGTAGAAAGAAATTACTTATAAGATTTTATACAACTTTGGAAAAAGGGTAGACAAAAGCAAAAAAATTAAAATAGTTCAGCCTATAAATCCCTCACTGAAAAAGCAGGCAAACATAAAATATACGTCACTATATATCGCGCACTTCAAAAAAATTGTTGACGTTTAAACGGGAGTTTCGTTGTAGTACCAACCTTACATAAAGTAATTTGAGCGAACTAAATATAATATATGCTGATATGAAATATGTGCTCGCATATATTTTTCGTGTTTAATGCACGGCAATTAACTGTTTATGACTGAAAGCAATATAAAGTGCGTATGAAACAGAATGTGGATTGATGAGATACAAGTAAAATGTGCAAACGAGAATCCATATGATAACTATCAAAAAGCTCAGTATATGGTCGCCTTGTCAAATTGAAGACTATGACAGAACATCTATACCTACTATTCGTTTTGCAAAGAGATCCTTTCAATTTTTGTTTCAAATTGCTACTATATTGCATTAGATCACGAAAAATTTATTTAATATTAATTATTACTACATTATGTTTTAGACTAGAATAATTTTATAGTATATAATCGAGCTACTCAAATATAGCGCCTCAGTCGAAGCGTTAAATACAGCGTACAGTGTTGCCATATTCCCTTTGATTGGATCAGATGTTTGATCAAATTTGTCAAAATATTATCTATTCATTCCATTATCTCAATAACATTGTAAGCGCATATTTTTATTGTTTTAAAATGTTTAGTAATATTTAATTATTTAATTGCAATTTTATTTTACCGATCCTAACCATATTCACATTTGATTAAAGTTTTTTGCCAACTCCTACATCCCTATCATTTTCAACTAGTACAAGAACTTCTCCCCATGGATCTTCCCCAAAGAGTTCGTCTTTGTGGATGGTGAAGCAATCATTTGGATAATATTTCAAGACCCCTTTTCTGTGACGAAACTACATGTACAAGAGATGAAATCAACAATTTCCACAACGATCGTATGTGGGCAATCGAAAACTCTCATGTTATTCGAGAAACACATTTTCAGAGAAGACTCTCCGTAAACGTTTGGGCTGAAATAATTAAAAACGAGGCTATCGGACCACATTTCTTGGAAGAAAGTTTGAACAGCGAGATATACCGGACTTTTTTGGAGAACGATCTACCTCTACTACTTGAGGATATTCCTCTTCATATCAGAAGGACTATGTTCTTTTTACATGATGGTGCTTCGTCCCATTATAGAGAAGGTGTCACTAATTTCCTCAATGAAGAGTATCCAAATCGATGGATAGGTCGTGGTGGTCCCATTGCTTGGCCACCATGGTATCCGGATCTCAACCCGTTGGATTTTTGCGTGTGGGGACATGTAAAGACATTTACCTATTTAATGAGAAAGCCTAATTGCAAGGACCAACTCATTGAGAAGATTCATATAGCGTTTGATAAGGTTAAAGCAATATAGAGAACTACGACTGAGAACGAAAGCTTTGGCAGAGGATTGAGTTACGCATTGCACAAGGTGGTCACATTGAGCAGCTTTAATATTTACACTGTCATTACGATTTTATTAAAAATATATAATTTTTTCTAAACTCTCTAGTCGCAACAATGTAATTTACTCTTCAGCAACTACCCATACGACTAGGCAACTTCAAACACCGATATTTCAAGTACCATTGGGAATTCGGGAAAAGTGATTAGAGTAATTTTTTCTTAAAATTAGTCACAGAATTCATATCTGAAGTATCTCGGAATAGTCAAGCTGCAATTAAAGCTTTAGCCGCACACAAGGTAAGTTCAAAACTGGTGTGGGACTGTTTACAGATGCTGACTGAACTGGCCACCAACAATACAGTCAGACTGTGTTGGGTGCCAGGGCACAAAGGCATTTGTGGAAATGAGAAAGCGGATGAACTTGCGAGGAAGGGATCCGAGACAGTGTTCATTGGCCCGGAGCCCTTCTGTGGCACATCTCCCAGTGTGGTCAGGCGGGCTCTGGGCAAATGGACAGAGACAGAACATAGGAAATACTGGACTTCAAGGTCAGGACATAGCCATTCCAAGGAGCTTATGGAGTATCCTTCGAATGGAAGAGCGA